>NC_086449.1:145545481-145730481 GCF_028390025.1 Pseudophryne corroboree
TTTTTTTGCGTTCCACCAGCACTTCTGCCGTGTCCTCCTCCGATTTTAAATGTTTGCAGATCAAACTTCATTATTAGTGCAATCCAAAAGAGGTATCTGGGTATACAACATATCAAACCAAATTGGAAAAGCAATAACATAGAAACCAGATTAGCGAGAAGTGAGATGAAGTGGATTTATATGCTAAACTCCATTAGACCAAACGGCCTCAACATTGATTTTGAGTTGAAATGGTTTTTATGATTATTTATTACCCATTACCTCATTCTTTCCTCCACCATATTTCCCTCATTATTCTTAACCACTTTTAAAATATTTTACAGTTTGCTGTTATAACTGTTTTATATATCATATCAATTTTAAATAATTTTAAATAAATTTTAATTTTTATTGATTTTGTATCAATTCTGTATTAATGTATTATTCATCTCTTCCTCCCTTTTATGTGGATCGATTATATGGATATGAATGTGAAACAAAGCTTACCCCATCTTGGTAATAGGGATGGACAGGTTGGGAATGAAGTACCACCTAGTTTGGTAGAGATGGGGTAAATCAACTTATTACATCCACACATAATATAAAGTGTAACCATTGAGCTCCCCAGCGAAGGAAGAGAAACTTTGGATTGCACTAATAATGAAGTTTGATCTGCAAACATTTAAAATCGGAGGAGGACACGGCAGAAGTGCTGGTGGAACGCAAAAAAACAACATCCGGCATCTGGAACGCATCCACCGCACTTCCGGTGAATGATCACGGACGCCAGAATCATTTATGGAACGCAAAAACTACTTCCTCCCCGACATTTGGAACGCATCCACCTCACTTCCGGTACACGATCCCGGAAGTTACAGGTGGAATGGATTACTGTTCATTACACAGTAATCAGCAAGGAAATAAAAAGCCAGCACGGAGGACATCCCTTATCCAACTTTGAGAAAGGCCAATAAAAGACCGAAACGCGTTATTTGGATAAAGGACAGAAGTGGTGGAGATCTGGGAACCAGTGACTAGGAAGCTGACACGCTTGCTGCGGTGGTGCTGGGCATTTCAGCCTAGGACCATAGCTATCTCTTCAAAAAGCTAGCCCACCGCGGCTATGCAATATGGTGAGAGATTTCTTCTATAATTAAGAAGGACTTTAAGCACGGAAAGCACTTTATGAAAGCACTGGGTTCCTTCCCATCTACCACATTTGTGTGTATATGTTCAATGGCCCTCATTCCGAGTTGTTCGCTCGGTATTTTTCATCGCATCGCAGTGAGAATTCTCTTAGTGCGCATGCGTAATGTTCGCACTGCGCATGCGTCAAGTAACTTTACTAAGAAGAAAGTAATTTTACTCACGGCTTTTTCGTCGCTCCGGAGAACGCATTGTGATTGACAGGAAATGGGTGTTACTGGGCGGATGTACGGCGTTTTAGGGGCGTGTGGCAGGAAACGCTACCGTTTCCGGAAAAAACGCAGGCGTGTCTGGAGAAACGGTGGGAGTGCTTGGGCGAACGCTGGGTGTGTTTATGACGTCAGCCGGGACCGAAAAGCACTGAATTGATCGCACAGGCAGAGTAAGTCTGGAGTTACTCAGAAACTGCTAACTCGGTTTTGATCGCAATATTGCGAATACATCGGTCGCACATTTAAGATGTTTAGATTCACTCCCAGTAGGCGGCGGCTTAGCGTGTGTAACTCTGCTACATTCGCCTTGCGAGCGAACAACTCGGAATGAGGGCCAATATTTGTTTGTTTTTGTTCATTCCCAGCTGGGGATTGTATTTTAATAAATATCGTCAGTGTTGTGTTACAACCAACATATTCATTCCATTATTCAACAATAGAAATAGCATCTAGTAATATAGTGCGCCAGGGGTTCAACACCACTCTTTTTCTCGAATCTGAGGTCCTATGGAAGCAGCCTGTGCAGCGCTGGAACCAGTTTTGCACTTTACCATCTTTACCAGAAAACCTGCATTGGGAATCATTAAACTTATAGTCCACCTTAAAAAAACAACAGAAGAGTGATGGATTATGGGGTCTATTCAGAACCGAACGCGTGTTCCTACGAGCGGCTGCATTCAGGCTGTCTGCGCACGAGCACTTGCTGTAGTGCGCGTGCACGACCCTTCACACCGCGGGTGCATCCTTTGAAGATGTGGCCGCATTATGATTGACAGTTCACGCCTTTAGGGGGTGGGTGGAGGAGGCAACCAAGCGTTGCCTGGGCGGGCTGTACAAAACAGGGGCGGGGTCACACGCAGCCACTACGAATAAAAATGGCCACCGATCGCATGAGAGCGCAGCCTGGGTCAACCCTAGTTCCAATGCATCCACAATTAGATTGCGGGCGCATGGGGGGGGGGAGGGGCGGCCCCCAGGATATGCAGAGATGAACGTAGATCCGGCTGCGCCACCACATGAATGTAGATCCGGCTGCGTATGCAGCGATCTGCGTTCATCTCATGTTTAAGCGTCACTGGTACAGGGAGCATTGCGTTTGTAAGCATCACTGGTACAGGGGGCGTTGCGTGTGTAAGCGTCACTGGTACAGGGGGCGTTGTGTGTGTAAGCGTCACTGGTACAGGGGGCATTGCGTGTGTAAGCATCACTGCTACAGGGGGTGTTACGTGTGTGTCACTGGTACAGGGGGCGTTGCGTGTGTAAGCGTCACTGGTACAGGGGGCGTTGCGTGTGTAAGCGTCACTGGTACAGGGAGCATTGCGTTTGTAAGCATCACTGGTACAGGGGGCGTTGCGTGTGTAAGCGTCACTGGGACAGGGGGCGTTGTGTGTGTAAGCGTCACTGGTACAGGGGGCATTGCGTGTGTAAGCATCACTGCTACAGGGGGTGTTACGTGTGTGTCACTGGTACAGGGGGCGTTGCGTGTGTAAGCGTCACTGGTACAGGGGGCGTTGCGTGTGTAAGCGTCACTGGTACAGGGAGCATTGCGTTTGTAAGCATCACTGGTACAGGGGGCGTTGCGTGTGTAAGCGTCACTGGTACAGGGGGCGTTGCGTGTGTAAGCGTCACTTGTACAGAGGGATTTACGTGTGTAAACATCACTGCTGCAGGGTGCATTACGTGTGTAAGCATCACTGCTGCAGGGGGCGTTACGTATGTAAGCGTCACTGTTGCAGGGGTGTTACGCGTGTAAGCACCACTGCGTATTGTATAAGCGTCACTGGTACGGGGACGTTACGTGTGTAAGCATCACTACTGCAGAGGGCGTTATGTGTTTAAGTGCCTCTACTACAGGGAGCGTTGTGTATAAGCGGCACTACCAAAGGGGGTGTTAGGTGTGTAAGCGGCACTACTACAGGGAGCATTATGTGTAAAAGCATTATGTGCGCTGTCCCTTTGTAAAGTATGGGAGGGCGCAAATTTATAGTTTGCAGGGGGAACCGAACACCCTAGCACCGGCCCTGGCTGGACCCATACTGTGCATGTGCAGTACAGGTCTGCAAAGTCGGTCACACTACGGCATCAGACTGTCAGTGATTAATGCCGTTTGGGGGTAGGAATGGAGGCATGTCGCTGCCATTACAGGGGAGGGATGAGGCCTGGATCTCTGGCAGAGGATGGAGATTTCCTGGCCTCGGAGTAGGACTTGCGGGAGACAGCTTGTGCGACCCCATGGATCACGTAGCCGACCGATGGTGCCGCAGATGAAGCGATAGTTCCTGCAAGAAATGTACACCAAATGAACTAGACTGCTGTTTTCATAATTATATCTATCTTACATACTAACGTCCCAAACATGATAGCCAGACACAGATATGATTTTAGCGATTTAGCCAGTATATTTAAAGTTGCAATAATAATAAAAAAAAAAAAAACTGAACAACCTGAATTTGTATGTGAAATTATTGCTGAATCGCTGGTGTCTGCCATAGGCAAACGCAGAGGGGGTTTCTGGTTGCCCAGAAATCCCTCTCCTGTTGGCATGTGGCTCAAATTATGACAACAATAGCAATGGTATATAATACACTGCTCAAAAAAATAAAGGGAACACTAAAATAACACATCCTAGATCTGAATGAATGAAATATTCTTATTAAATACTTTGTTCTTTACATAGTTGAATGTGCTGACAACAAAATCACACAAAAATTATCAATGGAAATCAAATTTATTAACCCATGGAGGTCTGGATTTGGAGTCACACTCAAAATTAAAGTGGAAAAACACACTACAGGCTGATCCAACTATGATGTAATGTCCTTAAAACAAGTCAAAATGAGGCTCAGTAGTGTGTGTGTGGCCTCCACGTGCCTGTATGACCTCCATACAACACCTGGGCATGCTCCTGATGAGGTGGCAGATGGTCTCCTGAGGGATCTCCTCCCAGACCTGGACTAAAGTATCCGCCAACTCCTGGACAGTCTGTGGTGCAACGTGGCGTTGGTGGATGGAGCGAGACATGATGTCCCAGATGTGCTCAATTGGATTCAGGTCTGGGGAACGGGCGGGCCAGTCCATAGCATCAATGCCTTCATCTTGCAGGAACTGCTGACACACTCCAGCCACATGAGGTCTAGCATTGTCTTGCATTAGGAGGAACCCAGGGCCAACAGCACCAGCATATGGTCTTACAAGGGGTCTGAGGATCTCATCTCGGTACTTAATGGCAGTCAGGCTACCTCTGGCGAGCACATGGAGGGCTGTGCGGCCCCCCAAAGAAATGCCACCCCACACCATTACTGACCCACTGCCAAACCGGTCATGCTGGAGGATGTTGCAGGCAGCAGAACCTCCTGTTCCACCTTGCACAAAGCCGGAGGTAGCGGACCTGCTGCTGGGTTGTTGCCCTCCTACGGACTCCTCCACGTCTCCTGATGTACTGGTCTGTCTACTGGTAGCGCCTCCATGCTCTGGACACTACGCTGACAGACACAGCAAACCTTCTTGCCACAGCTCGCATTGATGTGCCATCCTGGATGAGCTGCACTACCTGAGCCACTTGTGTGGGTTGTAGACTCCGTCTCATGCTACCACTAGAGTGAAAGCACCGCCAGCTTTCAAAAGTGACCAAAACATCAGTCAGAAAGCATAGGAGCTGAGAAGGGGGTCTGTGGTCACCACCTGCAGAACAACTCCTTTATTGGGGGTGTCTTGCTAATTGCCTATAATTTCCACCTGTTGTCTATTCCATTTGCACAACAGCATGTGAAATTGATTGTCAATCAGTGTTGCTTCCTAAGTGGACAGTTTGATTTCACAGAAGTGTGATTGACTTGGAGTTACATTGTGTTATTTAAGTGTTCCCTTTATTTTTTGGAGCAGTGTACAATTACTAGAGCCGCCGCCACATCATGCAGTTTAAGGGACAGAGCAGAGCTGCTGCACATGCACATGGTAGCACCTTCTTCTACCAAGTTTGCGGTGTGTGTGGATCTGAGTCCTCAGTCAGTGCACTGGACCAGAGAGTAGCTACCAGGAAGAAGACACGAGCCTTACCATGAGGTGAGAGAATGTGTGTTTAGAAAGTGCAGTAATGGTTCTATTATGTCTGTGTATTTATTTATCATGATATGTTCAACCTTTTCCTGACCACTTATTTATATTATTTAAATATGTGTGATACAGCCTATATTACAGACCATCTATAGTGTTAAATATTAATACTATATTCCATACATTATCCACTGTATAAAAAGACCAATGTTTACATTAATGTCCTGGGTCGTTACTAGGTTCTTCTACAACAATCAGCCCCCCCCCCCTACCCCTCCCGACTCCCAAACATGCTCCAATGTTCCGCAGAGTGGGAGATTGTGCACTTCATTTGGAAACCCCCCTCTAGAAATCTGCTGCAAGCTATTACACACGGACCTAAGATCAGGCCCAGCAACAGGGGGGATCAAAGGGGACACCTGTACCAGGTCCCGATGGTCAGAGGGGCCGGCCAGGGCTTAGGGATGTGATGTTAGTGTATTAGAATGCTTAATATTTGTAGACACTCCCTTACTAATCTGTGTAAACCTGAATCTTCAGTGATGGTCCCTGGGACCAGGGGGATGCTGGGAAGTGGGTGGTCCAGTGTGCAGTGTGTCTGGAGTTGGTGATGGAATAAACAGCACAGCAGTGAACTCACATGTCTCTGTGTTCTGATGACTGGATTTACAAACATATGAACAAAACATGTTGTCAGAAGAAGTTTAACTTGGACTGCTAGTGCTCTCAGAGTGTGAAAGAATCCTGCAGAAGTCTGTAAGGCTGTGATACTCTGTGTCTGCAAAGCCTGCCGTGTGCTCCAATCTTCAAACAGTGAGTAACCATGGATAAACTGGCTCCTCCAACAGGCATGCTGATGTCTGGTAACTTGTCTGAAAACTGGAAAAGATTTAAGCAAAGGTTTAATATATATCTTGCTGCATGTGAGCGATTTCATCAGTTTGTATATGGTCAAACATTTACAGTGGAAACTGACCACAAGCCATTGGTAGCTATCATGACTAAATCATTACATGACTGTCCCATGAGAATTCAACGAATGCTTATCAGACTACAGAAATATGATGTACACTTGCTGTACTGTCCCGGCAAATACATGTACATTGCTGATACACTTTCTCGTGCTGTGGACAAAAGTGAAGGTTCCAAAAGTCTGATGGATGAAGAGATAGAAGCCTATGTTAATTTGATCGTAGCTTCTCTACCAGTGTCTCTTGCTAGACAAGAACAGATTAGGAAAGAAACTGAGACAGATGACACAATGAAAGTGTTGAAAGATATCATTCTGAAAGGTTGGCCAGCAGAAAAACATGCGTGTCCGCTGTCTATCCATGATTATTGGATGTACCGCAGTGACCTTACAGTTGTCGATGGTATTATTTACAAAGGCAATAGGTTTGTCATACCTGCACGACTAAGAAAACTATGCTGTGCAAGATACATGAAGGCCACTTAGGAGAAGAAAAATGTAAACGGAGAGCGTGTGAAGTTATGTATTGGCCAAGAATGAACCAAGACATAGCACAGACTACAGCTACATGTGAATTATGTCTTACGTATAGAACGAAACAACAAGTCGAGCCACTGAGTCCTCACGCAGTGCCAGAGAGACCGTACCAGAAAGTTGGCGCAGATTTGTTTGATTGTAATGGGAAAACGTACATTGTCGTGACTGATTATTACTCTAACTACCCTAAGGTGAAGACACTACATACAACTACTAGTATATCTATGTATATATATATATATATATATATATATAGTAATCAATTGCATGAAATCAATCTTTGCAAGGCATGGTGTTCCTATGGAAGTGTTCACTGACAATGGTCCTCAGTTTTCCAGTGTTGAATTTAGACAATTTGCTGATGAGTGGGAATTTGTCCATACTACGTCAAGTCCCCACTATCCACGCTCAAATGGGCTGGTGGAAAGTTCAGTAAAAACTGTAAAGATTCTCATGAAAAAAGCTCAAGAAGGTAAAGAAGATTTCTAAAAAAGTCTTTTAATCTACCTCAGTACACCTCTACAGAATGGACTTTCTCCTGCACAAATGCTGATGGGAAGGAGGATTAGAGCAAATCTCCCGATACATGATGAACTGCTTAATACACATAACTCAGCGTTGGTCAGACTGAGTAAGGAATGTCAACAGGCGAAACAGAAACTGTTCCATGACAGACGAACAAAAAGCTTATCTGATCTAAAATCGGGTGACCAAGTCCGTCTCAGAGATCACGAGAAAGGTATTTGGGTGCAGAAAGGTATTGTGCAAGCACAAGTAGCACCAAGATCTTATACTATACGTACAGAGCGTGGAACGGAAGTAAGAAGAAATCGGGTGGATTTAAGATCTCAACCTAACCATAATGAAGACAACATGACTGAAGAATACCCTTCATCTGACATGTATGATGATCCTGATAATGGTGAACCAACCACGATTCTAGAAAGGTCCAACATGGTCGATGAAACACAGACTGTGTATGAAAGACCCAAAAGGGAAATACACAGACCTGAAAGACTCATTGAAACGTGTTAGATGATGTTCTTAATATGATGTTGTTAATGGTTGCATTGAAGCGTACAGGGATTATCTTTAAAGAAAAGAGGATGTGATGTTAGTGTATTAGAATGCTTAATATTTGTAGACACTCCCTTACTAATCTGTGTAAGCCTGAATCTTCAGTGATGGTCCCTAGGACCAGGGGGATGCTGGGAAGTGGGTGGTCCAGTGTGCAGTGTGTCTGGAGTTGGTGATAGAATAAACAGCACAGCAGTGAACTCAAATGTCTCTGTGTCCTGATGACTGGATTTACAAACATATGAACAAAACAAGGGACACAAAAAAACAGAGCTGCAGCACCTATTAATACTTTTAGACTGATTGGCTGCCCGCCTCCAATTATCTAAAGCTAATTAGTAGTCTGGGTACAACAACCTCCCCCCCACCACCACCACCTTACCCTGTCACTTGGTCTGGTCCTGGGGGGGTATGTTAATGTCTACAGGACAGGATTTAAACAAAAAACAAACAAACAGAAAACACATTTTTAATGTGACTTTTTTTTTTTTTACATTCTTTTTACCTCTTCCCAGCCATCTGCTGACATATCCTGTTCAGTATCTGAGTAGAACACTGTGTATTTCTCGGTGTTGTCCTATTTCTATGTAACTTTTTTTTTTATTGCAGGAAGGTTACAGAATCTTTTAGGATTAGCCAGACCTAGGTCAGCCCTCTCCACAATATCCCGAGTGTTACGCCATATTCTAATATGAGCTTAGCACTATTGACATCTGAGGTTACGTTAGTCCATTCTGTCAAATGCTCATACAATAAAAAAGAAAATAATTATATTTACCTCCCATTGGGGAATACTTGCCTACTCGCTCGAATTCTGCGGGAGATCCCCAGTTTCTCGGGTAGTTCCCCGCAACCCTGGAAGGATGGACACCCTTCCCGTATTCTGTCCACTTCCTAGTGAAGTGGGCAGAATGGGGAGATAAATGCAGAGAAACCGCGGTCCTGGCAGAGGGACGGGGCCGAATGACACGATTATATGCTAATTGCATCATTTTAGCTTTGTTCCTACGTTAATATGATCCAATTGTGGCATTTTCCCTTTGAGGCGGCGGGGCCTAATGATGTTTTATAGCCCACCCCCACCCCTATTGCCGCCCATCTGCTTCTCCTCTCCGGCCTTCAGAGAGGAGATTACCAATGTAGGTAAGTATGCATAGGGGCTTATTCGGAATCACCGCCCCACATCTGCATCTTGCTAGCCCTGGATTGGCCCTCTGCGACCAGTAGATCTGCTGCTGTGCTGCTTGGAGCATCCAAAGAAGCACCCAGCAGTGTGCAGAGCCACCCAGAATGTCCAGGCAGCTCTACATCTTCTGCTGCTGCTGCCCTGCCTCGTAGAGTGATGTCACAGGTTCGGGAAAGGGGCTTGCGTGGGGGAGTCTTGTAAGTGGCTGCAGTTGCAGGCAGCCGTGGAAGCCTTACTATCTTTTGTTAATGCAAGTATTCATTCAACTAATCAGTGTCGGACTGGAGCATCAAGGGCCCACCGGGGAAATATGTTGGTAGGGTCCCATGCTTAGAGGCTTGGCTAACCATTAGTGTATGGTCTAGGCCCCTTGACAAATATTTATAGTAAGAAGAGCCGCAGCATAGGGCGGGAAGGACAAGAGGACTGCCGGCTGGTCAAACGTAAGTATAACACAAACACATACACACACTCTCTTTCTCTCTCTCTCCGTAATGTGTCAAAAGGAGAACTCTGCTGCTCTAATGTGTCATAATGTAACATGGATTCCGGTTATTGTATTTAGCCATGAATTGATGGATGTTTTGAGATCTATATGCATATGTGTATTTTATTTATTTAAAAATGTATAATGTAAGAGACAGTTCATACCCTTAGTATATTACTTCACTAGACCTGAAGAATATTACTATAATATATATAATATATGGGAAAGTAAGTGTAAATATATGAAATGGTATGTATATATATGTATGATATATAAGTACAGGCAGGGCTGAAGGTATATTTTATGAAATTACATGTTTACAATTTGTTGGATTGTATATTGGATGTGGAATAGGTGCAGGGGTGTTTGACATTGTGGCCTGTCGTGTAGAAATACAAGAAGAAAGGGCAGGGGTCGGCCGATGTGACTGTATCGGCCTGGCAGTTGCCGTGTGTCTTTCAAGATAGTGAGAGACCTTGTGAGCCCGCAATAGCCTGCAGGGCATCGGAGAGCGGCAGATGGGGTCCCTAATGCTGTCCACGTGCTGCGGGAGTAATAACCTGCAGGGTGGGAAGAGCAGGTCCACGAGCGAGGATGCAGGGCTGACCGCGAGCTTGGGGAGAGACAGACACTGATTGGCGGCGGCTAGGGGATAGCGCGCGGCTCCGGGGGGAAGGGGGCTGCACGAGCCGGAGGTAGAGGGAGAATAAATAGAGCTCCCAGCCGGCGGTGAGGCAGACTGCTGATCCCCCTGTTTGTGAGCACACTCTGGTTCCAGCGCTGCTGTAAGAGCTGTGCAGCGGCATCTGGAGACCGGGTAGTGCAGCCAATACAGGGCAGGGCTGAGTGGCGGCGGAAAGCGGAGGCATTGACCGGAGTTCCCCAGCTCTGCCTACACCCTGAGTACCTGTTGGGCTCAGCGGGAGAAGGGGCGGCTGGCTGAGCGGAGGCGGCGCTGAGAGTGGCCGGTCAGACTGAGAGCCGGAGGGGAGTGCTCCCATGGCAACGGAGAGGGAGCAAGCCCTGCAGTCTTCTGATTCGCCCCACGTATAGAGGGACCAGCCCAGCAGAGGCAGTCATTCTGGAGGGAGGAGAAGTCGGCCCAGATTCTACAAGCTGTAAGTGAGCTTATACTGAGCAGCACACAGTCACACCTCACTGGCCTTGAACTGGCCTTGCAGTGTAGAACAGCTTGGATTATCCAGTGACTTGCAACATAGAGTGGCCAAAAGTAAATATTGAGCCCTACGCTGCCAACTTTGGCCCTAGTATAAACTATATGCATATATACTTATATTCAGGAGTCAGCAAAACCCAAGACAAGTAATGTGATGATATAAGAGACAATATAGGGGGTCATTCCGAGTTGTTCGCTCTGTAAATTTTTTCGCATCGCAGCGATTTTCCGCTTAGTGCGCATGCGCAATGTCCGCACTGCGACTGCGCCAAGTAAATTTGCTATGCAGTTAGGTATTTTACTCACGGTTTTTTCTTCGGTCTGGTGATCGTAATGTGATTGACAGGAAGTGGGTGTTTCTGGGCGGAAACTGGCCGTTTTATGGGTGTGTGCGAAAAAACGCTACCGTTTCTGGGAAAAACGCGGGAGTGGCTGAAGAAACGGAGGAGTGTCTGGGCGAACGCTGGGTGTGTTTGTGACGTCAAACCAGGAACGACAAGCACTGAACTGATCGCAGATGCCGAGTAAGTCTGGAGCTACTCAGAAACTGCTAAGAGGTGTGTGGTCGCAATTTTGAGAATCTTTCGTTCGCAATTTTAAGAAGCTAAGATTCACTCCCAGTAGGCGGCGGCTTAGCGTGTGTAAAGCTGCTAAAAGCAGCTTGCGAGCGAACAACTCGGAATGAGGGCCATAGAGCAGAAGAATACTGTCATTGTGCACAGTAAAAAGTGAATAGGTTGAACTGTGATGGAGCCACATATTTACAATTATTAATCTCTCTGCATCCTCCATTATTCATTTAGTATATTTAGTGCATGTTGAGAGCAGAGACAGTGACTTTTATTCTACATTGAATTCTCATTTATAAATGCCATATAGATATTTGATGCATATACTTTAAAAAGAACAGTGTGGCTAGAAGTAAAGACCCTTCTGGGTTATTACAAGGTTGTGATGGCTGATAAGAGTAGAGACCATTAGCAGTAAGGGTCCAATTCAATGTTCAGAGGCTCATTAATAAGTTCCCGCTAGGATACACCATGAGTGTGTGAGCGTAATTATAAGAAATCTACAAGCTGGATAATAGACCAATTATGCAAGTGAGATACCCCACCATATAATAAGATGGAGATTGTTATCGTATATATATACATACACAGCGAGACTGAGACTGTATATATATAGCTGAACAGGATTGCATATTTGTGTCATATAAACTGTTGAATACGTAAATTCTATTGGCATTGTGCAACTGGAGTATTGTTGTTGCAAAGAAGTAGTATTATTTATGTCAGCTTTATACTGCTTAGGAAAGACTATTTCTGGTATGAGCTGCAGAGTTATCACTAGAGTACTGGAAAGGTTACATGATGGAAAGAGAAAGGCTGAATAGAACTCTATCATTCCACTTAAATTACCTACATATGCCAAACGGATACAAAATAGTACTTTCTAATGCTAGTAAAACTCTGCATCTGATAGCTGGCTAAAGGAAAGGAAACATAGAGAGAGAAAGATCATCTATTTATTTCCAGAAAAAGGGATTAAATTTGACTATAAGTTCTTCATTGAAAAACTCTTCACTACTTCCAAGGGACAACAGCTTCTCTATGCATTCACTGGGCCCCAACTGCGCAAACATTTTATTGGTTAAGAGTACCCAGGTCACTCTAACACCTAATGGTGTTGCTAAGTGAAGGTAATTTTTGTGTTGCATGCAGTCAAATACTGTATAGGTAATATGGGAGAATACAGTATATGTATGGTATTCTTTAGTTGATGTATAACAGTCATTAATGTATGATAACGATATGTTGTTTTAATAAATTGAACATAGTATACTTACCATTTGCATCTGTGAGCTGGAGTTGATCCGGAGATCCTGGAAGAGAAAACAGGTACAACATATGTGACGTACGATTTAACTAGAAAGGCATACATACATACAAGAATTGAGGGAGGCTTACCCAGGCAAGCCTAACTAAACATTTAGCCTGGGTGGAGGCACAATTAATTAATAGGTATTCTATATATATACTTTAATAGTAAAGTATTAAGGACAAGGACGGGAAGGACAAGAGGACTGCCGGCTGGTCAAACGTAAGTATAACACACACACATACATACACACTCTCTCTCTCTCTCCGTAATGTGTCAAAAGGAGAACTCTGCTGCTGTAATGTGTCATAAGGGGGACTCTGCCTGTTGCAATGTGTCAAAAGGGGACTCTGCCTGCTGTAATGTGTCAAAAGGGGACTCTGCCTGCCGTAATGTGTCAAAAGGGAACTGTGCCTGCTGTAATGTGTCAAAAGGGGGGCTCTGCCTGCCGTAATGTGTCAAAAGGGGGGCTCTGCCTGCCGTAATGTGTCAAAAGGGAACTGTGCCTGCTGTAATGTGTAAAAAGGGGCTTTGCCTGGAGTAATGTGTATAAGTGGCACTACTGTGTGGAGTAATTTGAATATTGGTATTATTTTGTGACCACGCTCCTTCCCCATGAAGCCACGCTCCTATATCTATTGAGCACGTCTTCGGCGCACACTGTCCCAATTTTAAATATGGAGGGAGGGGGCACTAATTCTATTTCTGGCACAGGGCACCAAAATGTCTAGTTACGGCTCTGCTGGGCACACTTTATATGTGTTCCATATTTCAGTGCTAGCTGGTCTATTGTTGAGATTCACTAAATGCCTCTATGCCAGTATCAATTGGCACTGGAGAACCCGTGTCACAGAGAATTATGGTATTTGCTGCCGGGAACCCATAGATTTTGGTCCCTAGGACAGCTCACTATAGCTTTGCAGCTGCAGATAGGATAACAGGCAGACAGAAGCTGAGGTCAGAGCCGGCAGCCCAGGCTCAGAATCAGATAACCATACAAAGGGCAGAGCGCAAGCAGCACAGATTCATAAACTGATAGCTAGGCCCGGCAGTTCCGGCAACAGGGGGGGGTCAAAGAGTATATCCATACCAGGCCCCGAGGTTTAGAGGGGCCCTGAGTTTCAGGAGCAGGAAAACATTGCTTCAGCGCATAACAGCAAATTTACCATCATTATGGCTGCCCGCAATTATAAACCACTATGGCGGCCCCCTCCCTCCTGTTACCGGCACCACATGGTTTGGTCCCATCTATTGCGCATATTAAGGACATTGTGATGTTATTGTGCAGCGCCAGCCCTTCTCTATCTGTCCTTGCTGCAGGGGCACGGCCATCTAAAAAGAGGAGCAGTCAGGAAGTGAAGCGCCGGGTACCGAGTCTATGAGGCAGTCGCAGCAGCCCCACCGCCATTTACTCCCTACAGACACCCTCTCTGGCTGGCAGCGCAGTACAGCAGAAGAGTGAAAAGAACACCGACTGGTAACTCAAGCCATAGTAACAGTCACTGTCCTGCTGGTTGCATTTTCTGCATTTCTCTATATTGTAGATGTTATCTGTCTGTGTGTGCCAGTCTGTCTCTATGTGTGTTCCAGTCTCTGTCTTTTTGTGTACACCAGTCTGTCTCTATGAGTGTGCCAGTCTCTGTCTTTCTATGTACGCCAGTCTGTCTCTCTGTGTGTGCCAGTCTCTGTCTCTCTGTGTGCTCCAGTCACTGTCTCTCTGTGTGCTCCAGTCACTGTCTCTCTGTGTGCTCCAGTCACTGTCTCTCTGTGTGCACCAGTCTCTGTCTCTCTGTGTGCACCAGTCTCTGTCTCTTTATTTGCTCTCTGTGGTGGTCATTCCGAGTTGTTCGCTCGTTGCCGTTTTTTTCCGCTATGCTGCGATTTGCTGCTAAATGCGCATGGTACGCAGAGCGCATGCGCTAAGTTGTTTAACACAAAACGTAGTAGATTTGCTGGTGTTTGTGCAGCGCTTTTCAGTCACACTGCTGATCGGTGAATGATTGACAGGAAAGGGGCGTTTCTGGGTGGTAACTGAGCGTTTTCCGGGAGTGTGCTAAAAAATGCAGGCGTGTCAGGGAAAAACGAGGGAGTGTCTGGCCGAACGCAGGGCGTGTTTGTGACGTCAAACCAGGAACTAAACGGACTGAGCTGATCGCAATCTAGGAGTAGGTCTGGAGCTACAGTACTCAGAAACTGCAAGGAATTACTTAGTAGCAGTTCTGCTAATCTTTTGTTCGCTATTCTGCTAAGCTAAGATACACTCCCAGAGGGCGGCGGCCTAGCGTTTGCAATGCTGCTAAAAGCAGCTAGTGAGTGAACAACTCGGAATGAGGGCCCGTGTGCGCCAGTCTCTGTCTCTCGCTGTGCACTAGTCTCTGTCTCTCGCTGTGCGCCAGTCTCTGTCTCTCATTGTGCGCCAGTCTCTGTCTCTCGCTGTGCGCCAGTCTGTCTCTCATTGTGCGCCAGTCTCTGTCTCTCGCTGTGCACTAGTCTCTGTCTCTCGCTGTGCGCCAGTCTCTGTCTCTCATTGTGCGCCAGTCTCTGTCTCTCGCTGTGCGCCAGTCTCTGTCACTCATTGTGCGCCAGTCTCTGTCTCTCGCTGAGCGCCAGTCTCTGTCTACCGCTGCGTGCCAGGCTCTGTCTCTCGCTGTGTGCCAGGCTCTCTGTGTGTGCCAGTCTCTGTCTCTATGTGTGCCAGTCTCTGTGTATGTATGTCAGCTTATCTGTCTGGCTTCTCTCTCACTTTTTTCAGGCGTATTACTGTGCTCCTCCCTCTAAGTGGGGGTCGAGGGGTGGGCCCCCAGAGATATTAGTGTACAGGGCCCCGGGATTTCTGTTGCCGGCCCTGAGGCTAGGGCCACAGATTCATCAGGAACTTCAGCAACCTTAGGTGTAAAACCTGTTGCTCCTGTACTAGTGAAATAGGCCGAACTGCCATCATGGGCATGGGGTCATCAAGCAAGTCAGCAGGTGCGCCTATACAGCAATGCTCAAAGCTGGTAGAGCGTGAGAAGCAAGGTGCAAATAAGCAGAGTTTCTGAGATGATGCAGCTATAAGGACAGATTTATTACAATGACCCCCCCCCCCCCCAAACACACAAACTTATCTACTCAGAGTCTCAGACATAGGAGCAGTGCATAGCCAGGTCACCACCATCATTGTTTGAAGCACGTAGGCAATTGCCACAGAAAGTAAATGCACTGGTACAGTATATTAGTATAGTCACTGATCTGAATGATGTCACATGGTCCCAGTAGATGGACATTAACATTGTGGTCAAACCATGCACTAAGAACCTCACGTCTATTCCAGGGGTGTGGATCATAGGGTCGACTACACTTAGGTCGACAGTGTCTAGGTCGGCCACTATTGGTCGACAGTAAGTAGGTCGACATGGTTTCTAAGTCGACATTGTCTCTATGTCAACATGTACAAGGTCGACATGACAGAAGGTCGACATGAGGGTTTAAAAAAAATGGTGCCGTTTCCTCCATAGAGTGACCGGGAACCCCAATTAGTGCACCATGTCCCCTTGCATGGCTCGCTTCACTCACCATACTTCGGGCTAGGGGCCTAATTCAGACCTGATCGCTAGCAGGCGATTTTTGCACTGCTGCGATTAGATAGTTGCCACCTACAGGGGGAGTGTATTTTAGCTGTGCAAGTGTGCGAGCGCATGTGTAGCAGAGCTGTACAAACAGATCTTGCGCAGCCTCTGCGATCACATCAGCCTGTCCGGGATCCTCCCTGCAAACGCATGGACACGCCTACATTTTTCCAGACACTCCCTGAAAACGGTCAGTTGCCACCCACAAACACCCTTTTCCTGTCAATCTCCTTGTGAACACCGTGCGAATGGATCCTTTGCACAAACCCATCGCTGCGCGGCGATCTTCTTTCTACCTGTGCGATGCGCCTGCGCATTGCGGTGCATACACATGCGCAGTTTAGACTTGATCGGCCCCTGTACGAAAACGCAGCCTATCGATCAGGTCTGAATTACCCCCCTAGGTACCACTCTCAGTTGTAGTCCATGTGGATCGTAAAGCATGAAAAAGTTAAAAAAAAAGATATTTTTTAAAAAAAAACTCATGTCGACCTAGAGACCATGTCGACCTACTTACTGTCGATCAATAGAGGTCGACCTAAGTGTGGTCGACCTAGAGACCGTATACCCTACTCCAGACAGTATATTTAATAAAACATTTGCAGAATTTTCTGCACAGATGTTTCCTTTAATGCTTAGTAAGTTTTAGCATTTTACGTTCTGGAACTCAAGTAGACATGTTTGAGTTAAGAAATGATGCAATGCATTTTTTATTTTTCGTTTTCAAAAATTCCCTTTTGCTTTATGTGACAGTATAAGTATGTACTATACACATACTCTTCCCAGACTCCTGCTGCAGGCTTGAAGTGACAAAAAACAAATATTTGTTAAATAAGTGATGTAACCAAAAGTAGAAAATTGCTCTTAGTGTAAATAGAATACTATTTTCACCTCGCTTAAGTCTTATCAGCTATTTGTCTACACATTGAATCAATCAATAACCGATTATTATTAGCTGCAGTTATCACTTATTAAAGAAACTTAGATAAGAAACGAGGATTCTTACAGTAGTACATAATATACACTAGCTACTGAGATGTGTTAATAATAATTGTCATAATTATAGCTGAATCAGGAAAAATACTTCTAAGCAATGTTTACCTTAATCCATGTTTTATTAGACCTCTATACTAATGTATTTAATCACATAACCTGTTACATGATATAGCCATATGCAGAGCCGGTCCTAGGCATAGGCAAACTATGCAAATGCCTAGGGAATCTGGCATGCCTAGGGGCACAAGCAGCGTCTGCTGATTAAAATGATATGCGGCATGCCTATATTTCGTGTGTGACTGTGGCTATTTCTGCATACGAAATGTTACATTACAGATTGTTCCTGGAAATCACTGTAACGTAGCATTTCGGATGCAGATACAGCCTCAATGTGTATTTATAAGGACATTAATAATGTATGTCATATGTGTAAGGGGCATTACTGTGTGGGATTATGTGTATACAGTGTCGGACTGGGGAATGAAGGGCCCACAGGGGGGATGCTATTGTAGGGGCCCATGCTTAAGGGCGTGGCCAGCCACCACAGAGGTTTGGCTAACCATTACAGAGAACATGTTCTGTGCCCCTTGGTAAATATATAATAAACCATGTTCTTATGAAGTATAATGTAACATATGTATAATGCATAATTCATGGGCACTAGGATAGAGTCTGGAACCTGATCCCTAGAGGAGGAGGAGGGCCCACAGGTAGTGGGGCCTACCAGTGTTTTCCCCTGTTCCCCTGTGGGCCAGTCCGACTCTGTGTGTATAAATGCACTACTAATGTGTTGCATTATGTGTATAAGGTGCTCTACTGTGTGGCGTAACGTATAGAAAGGGCACTACTGTGTGGTCTAATGTGAATAAAGAACAATACTGTGTGAAGTAATGTGAATAAGGGGCACTACTGTGAGGAGTAACGTAAATAAGGTAAAGTTGTACTACTGTGTGATGTAACGTGAATAAGGTACATTATCGCATGATAAAATATGAGTAAAGTTGCACTATTGCGTGGCGTAATTTGAATTGGGGGTACTATTGTGTGGCCATACCCCTTCCCAGCAAGAACATGCTCCTTTTTGGGCTGTGCGCCAAATGTGCGCACTGTTACTATTTAAAATATAGGGGGTAGGAGCACCAAAATGAGGACTGCTATGGGTGAGTGGTGATGATGCTGGGAAAGGGTGCAGGGTCAGAGGCGGAACTAGCAGCGGTGCTAGGGGGCACCAGCCAAAATCTTGCCTAGGGCATCATATTGGTTAAGGCCGGCTCTGGTCATATGCTGTAAGGAACCTATGAGAATAATGTACTGTATTTCCCCGAAGGAATGAATTTAATGCAGACATGTTTCATATGCATATGTGTGGAAAAAAATCATACCATGTTTTGTTTAGTGGACTTAAGGCCTGATTTAGCGTTGCACACAATTACGTAAGACTTTTGTTATTGGCGCTAATAATAATACAGTATACTGCAAATCTATGTATATCTAGCAAATAAAATCATGGGGATTTGTTTGATTTCAGGTCCGATGACGACCAGCTGCAAGCTTAAATATATTATTGTTAGCAATGATAACAAAAGCCTTTCTGTTATGTATTCATTAGTGATGAGCGGGTTCGGTTTCTCGGAAACCGACCCACCCGAACTTCAGCCTTTTTACACGGGTCCGAGCCGTGCTCGGATTCTCCCGTGTGGCTCGGGTAAACCGAGCGCGCCCGAACGTCATTATCCCGCTGTCGGATTCTCGCGAGATTCGGATTCTATATAAGCAGCCGCGCTTCGCCGCCATTTTCACACGTGCATTGAGATTGATAGGGAGAGGACGTGGCTGGCGTCCTCTCCGTTATAGTCCTCTCCGTTATAGTAGAAAAGACTGAGTGACTTAGTTATAATTGTGGGGAGGATTGGGGACGGGGAGCAGCTGTTAGGGAGTACAGTGCAGGGTTTTGATTATAATACCACCAGTGAGTTTAATCCGTTGTTTCTCTGCCTGAAAAAAACGCTCCACCATATCTGTGATCACTTAGTGTGCTGCACTGCTGCATGATATATCTGTGCTGAGTGCACTGCTCACACTGCCTAATTGTGGGGACTGGGGAGCAGTTATAGCAGGAGTACAGTGCACAGTTTTGCTGACAGTGACCACCAGTCCAGTATACGTTTGTCTGCCTGAAAAACACTCCTGTGGTGGCTTTTTTTTTCTTCATACTACTAGTTTAGCAGTCTGCTGACAGTGTCCACCAGGTCCGTTGTTATTATTATACAGTATATTATATATATATATAGCAGTACGGTAGGCCACGGCTGTACCTACCTCTGTGTCGTCAGTGCACTCGTCGTCCATAAGTAATATAATACTATACTATCCATCCATCTACATTGTATACCTGTGGTGGCTTTTTTTTTCTTCATACTAGTTTAGCAGTCTGCTGACAGTGTCCACCAGGTCCGTTATTATTATTATACAGTATATTATATATATATATATATATAGCAGTACGGTAGGCCACGGCTGTACCTACCTCTGTGTCGTCAGTGCACTCGTCCTCCATAAGTAATATAATACTATACTATCCATCCATCTACATTGTATACCTGTGGTGGCTTTTTTTTTCTTCATACTAGTTTAACAGTCTGCTGACAGTGTCCACCAGGTCCATTATTATTATACAGTATATTATATATATATATATAGCAGTACGGTAGGCCACGGCTGTACCTACCTCTGTGTCGTCAGTGCACTCGTCCTCCATAAGTAATATAATACTATACTATCCATCCATCTACATTGTATACCTGTGGTGGCTTTTTTTTTCTTCATACTAGTTTAGCAGTCTGCTGACAGTGTCCACCAGGTCCGTTATTATTATACAGTATATTATATATATATATATATAGCAGTACGGTAGGCCACGGCTGTACCTACCTCTGTGTCGTCAGTGCACTCGTCGTCCATAAGTAATATAATACTATACTATCCATCCATCTACATTGTATACCTGTGGTGGCTTTTTTTTTCTTCATACTAGTTTAGCAGTCTGCTGACAGTGTCCACCAGGTCCGTTATTATTATACAGTATATTATATATATATATATATATATATATAGCAGTACGGTAGGCCACGGCTGTACCTACCTCTGTGTCGTCAGTGCACTCGTCGTCCATAAGTAATATAATACTATACTATCCATCCATCTACATTGTATACCTGTGGTGGCTTTTTTTTTCTTCATACTAGTTTAGCAGTCTGCTGACAGTGTCCACCAGGTCCGTTATTATTATACAGTATATTATATATATATATATAGCAGTACGGTAGGCCACGGCTGTACCTACCTCTGTGTCGTCAGTGCACTCATCGTCCATAAGTAATATAATACTATACTATCCATCCATCTACATTGTATACCTGTGGTGGCTTTTTTTTTCTTCATACTAGTTTAGCAGTCTGCTGACAGTGTCCACCAGGTCCGTTATTATTATTATACAGTATATTATATATATATATATATATATATATAGCAGTACGGTAGGCCACGGCTGTACCTACCTCTGTGTTGTCAGTGCACTCGTCGTCCATAAGTAATATAATACTATACTATCCATCCATCTACATTGTATACCTGTGGTGGCTTTTTTTTTCTTCATACTAGTTTAGCAGTCTGCTGACAGTGTCCACCAGGTCCGTTATTATTATACAGTATATTATATATATATATAGCAGTACGGTAGGCCACGGCTGTACCTACCTCTGTGTCGTCAGTGCACTCGTCGTCCATAAGTAATATAATACTATACTATCCATCCATCTACATTGTATACCTGTGGTGGTTTTTTTTTTCTTCATACTAGTTTAGCAGTCTGCTGACAGTGTCCACCAGGTCCGTTATTATTATACAGTATATTATATATATATATATATATAGCAGTACGGTAGGCCACGGCTGTACCTACCTCTGTGTCGTTAGTGCACTCGTCCTCCATAAGTAATATAATACTATACTATCCATCCATCTACATTGTATACCTGTGGTGGCTTTTAGTTGTGCGCATTAAAACATGGAGAACAAAAATGTGGAGGTTAAAAAAATAGGGAAAGATCAAGATCCACTTCCACCTCGTGCTGAAGCTGCTGCCACTAGTCATGGCCGAGACGATGAAATGCCATCAACGTCGTCTGCCAAGGCCGATGCCCAATGTCATAGTACAGAGCATGTAAAATCCAAAACACAAAAGATCAGTAAAAAAATGACCCAAAAATCAAAATTAAAAGCATCTGAGGAGAAGCGTAAACTTGCCAATATGCCATTTACGACACGGAGTGGCAAGGAACGGCTGAGGCCCTGGCCTATGTTCATGGCTAGTGGTTCAGCTTCACATGAGGATGGAAGCACTCAGCCTCTCGCTAGAAAAATGAAAAGACTTAAGCTGGCAAAAGCACAGCAAAGAACTGTGCGTTCTTCGAAATCACAAATCCCCAAGGAGAGTCCAATTGTGTCGGTTGCGATGCCTGACCTTCCCACCATTTGCACGCCCCCTGCAAGTGCGCCTCTTTTTTTCTTTGCGTCATGTGCTGTTTGTGGAGTATTTTTTTGAAGGGCCATCCTGCGTGACACTGTAGTGCCACTCCTAGATGGGCCAGGTGTTTGTGTCGGCCACTAGGGTCGCTTAGCTTAGTCACACAGCTACCTCATTGCGCCTCTTTTTTTCTTTGCGTCATGTGCTGTTTGGGGAGTATTTTTTTGAAGGGCCATCCTGCGTGACACTGCAGTGCCACTCCTAGATGGGCCAGGTGTTTGTGTCGGCCACTTGGGTCGCTGAGCTTAGTCACACAGCTACCTCATTGCGCCTCTTTTTTTTCTTTGCGTCATGTGCTGTTTGGGGAGTATTTTTTTGAAGGGCCATCCTGCGTGACACTGCAGTGCCACTCCTAGATGGGCCAGGTGTTTGTGTCGGCCACTTGGGTCGCTGAGCTTAGTCACACAGCTACCTCATTGCGCCTCTTTTTTTCTTTGCGTCATGTGCTGTTTGGGGAGTATTTTTTTGAAGGGCCATCCTCCCTGACACTGCAGTGCCACTCCTAGATGGGCCAGGTGTTTGTGTCGGCCACTTGTGTCGATTAGCTTAGCCATCCAGCGACCTTGGTGCAAATTTTAGGACTAAAAATAATATTGTGAGGTGTGAGGTGTTCAGAATAGACTGAAAATGAGTGGAAATTATGGTTATTGAGGTTAATAATACTATGGGATCAAAATGACCCCCAAATTCTATGATTTAAGCTGTTTTTTAGGGTTTTTTGAAAAAAACACCCGAATCCAAAACACACCCGAATCAGACAAAAAAAATTTGGTGAGGTTTTGCCAAAACGCGTTCGAACCAAAAACACGGCCGCGGAACCGAACCCAAAACCAAAACACAAAACCCGAAAAATTTCCGGTGCACATCACTATTCATACAGTATATGGTATTGATGCTGCCACACAGCCAGTACCGTGTACAATACGGGTAAAACTGACAGCAGGCATTTCTTTTTTGTTTTGTTTCAAAATGTTGCATAGTGTTTTCATGGCCTCTTCCAATCAAGGCAATAAAAAGCCTAGTTGGGTGCAGTTCACAAGCTAGCTCTCGTCTAAATGTTTACAGATGTATGGATGGATGTGTTGGTTATGTTGCTCTACAATAAATTATGATTCAGAGCATAACTGGTGTCGTGATTCCCTCTTACAGGCTGAGTTACATCTAATGGGCCCACCCATCAGGCAGAAAGTCCCCGTTCTGACACTACTGGGGTTAGGGGATTGGAGAAATCCTACATGTTGGATTTCCCCTACTTGCTAATTCCTACCAAAAAGGTCAGGATCAGGAAATCAGGATTGTAAACATGCCATTTTTTCCCAATCTGCTGACGGATCACTAATCATCAATTTCCCCGGATCAGCGGATCAGATCGCCGAATGGCGGATCAGATCGGCAGAACTGGGAATTGGGCCAGGGTGTATGGCCAGCATAAGAGTGAGCTATAGTCATCAGATGTAAAACAGAATTTATTTACGCATATCATTTATTTATATAGCGCCAACATGTCCGGACAGCATCCAATGGATAAATACTATCTGTTTTTCATCTCATAATGGGCCTGACTCATAGCTGATGCTCACATCTGCACCTATCCTTGTGTATCCATGCCTATTTCCCCATAGATTGTAAGTTTGAGAGCAGGGCCCTCCTACCTCTATGACTGTTTGTTTTTACCCAGTTTTGTCTTCTAATTGTGTCCAGTTGTGAAACGCAACAGAATTTGCTGCGCTATATAAGACAGTGTTAATAAATAATGCAAATAAATAAACCTGCTACAGCGCATGCGTTACACAGAGTGTACACACAGAGGGGCACTGTTGCGAATTGCGATGCAGTTGCATGGTACCATAAATGTCTTGGAAAAGTGTTGGGTGTTCCTAGGCGGTTACTGGGAGATGGCTTAGCACACACATGAAGTTGTTCTGTCTTATGGGCGTGTTATGGCAATGTCTCAGGCATGTCAGTGAAAGTGGTTGTGTGCACAGATGCTTAAAACATAGGTGGCCACACAGGGATAGAGAAGCTGTATCTGCCATAGTGCTGGTGCAAATTTTCACAGTGCAACAAATGCACTGCTCAGTACTTCAGCGTCTACTGATGTTGTGAGTGGTGTCTCAGTCCTCCTTGTACTTTCGGACGCACGGCTGAACACCAGGGTAGGGCTTTGTAGCATCACTTGCATAAAGTGGCAGACGGGGCGACCACCAATAGGCGCAGCCGTGGTCCTCCTCTGAATCACCCCCAGTAGGTTTTTGAGTAATAATACAGAACGCACATAGAGGCTTATTCAGGTGCGATTGCAAGGCGGCAATTGTATGCAAACCGGTCAATGTTTTCTTACTGCACATGCGTCTAAGCCATAGTGCGCATGCGCAAGTGAATTACGATTGTCCATGAGCCAAGGAATTAGTCGTAAGGTGAGTGACAAGAAAACAGCGTTTGGGGGTGGGAACTGGGAGTGGTCGGGTAAACGCAGGCGTGTCATGGCCGTTCAGGTGGCGTTTTATGGGAGTGCATAAATTAGTAGCTGCGATCTTACTTGCTACTGGAGAGCCCACTGTGTCCCGGAAGAGTAGCTCAGACTCTGCAACACAACCCGATTTGTGATGATGGTACCGATGTATCAGCAATTATACGCTGTTAAACGGAAATTATGCAATAGCAGGTTAGCTTCTGCACATATTACCATATAATCACAATTGCATACTGCAAAAGACAACAACAGCAGCAGCAATGAGCCTCATACACCTATTCTATGTTTGGAATGTTACAAGCCCTTTAATTAGACATACACCCATTTGAAGAAGCAAATTACTTGTGTGTATTATTAAGGAAGAGACGTTTATCTTCAATACCTATCTCAGACATATTCTTCGCATACCAACAACTACTGCTGTAATAATGCCCCTAAGCAGTTGTACGTTCTTTCTTGTAGCTATCTGCGTTTCCCTTGCTAATCCCATGACATGGCCAGTGCTACGGCCGCCCAGCAGCGATGGGGTTACTGGCTTGTCTCCCCCTCCTCTAATTCCAGTTTTATCCCCCCTCTATTCTCCTGCAGAGCGTGAAGCCGATTCTCCCTCTGTAACTGATGCAAGGATGATGAAATCTTGCATGATGCAAGAGCTTGCAGTAGTTTCAGTACCAGCTTCCCATACATTGCGGCTTCATCTTCATCACATTGTGCAGCGTTGACTTCTTACAGTGTGTATTGCTGGCAACATATTTCCAGTGGCCAGAGGAATTCATGTACACTCATTTGCAGATAATGAAGTAATAATAATATATTCCTGTCATATTTCACACCAGTATCTTTGGTCCTGATTTTGAGATGAATGTAAGTCCAATGGCGGAGCATAAGAAAGAGCTTTGCTGCACTGAACATGCGAAGGAAAATACGCCCATATTTAGATTATTTTTTTTACTCAATATTTTTTATTGAATTTTACAGCCATATGTGCAATAATACAAAGGAAACAAACATAAAAGGATAGGTAAACAATTAAAAGATGTATACAGCACAATACATATAATTATGAAAAGAACAAAGAATGTAACAAAGAACAAAGAATTGAAGGGAGTAAATAGGAATGACAATTGGCAACATCTAAAGATGCCACATGAAGAGGTACGTACAAGAAGTATACACCAGCATCCCAGGGGTCGCTAAAGAGCAGGCAGAGGACCTGGTGATGACATAGGGTTTGTCTCCGTGGGGGCTTACGCAAAAAACAAATCCAACCATTTAGCCCAAATGAGTTGTACTTAGATGCAACACTCCTAGCTAGATATGTATATTTCTAATGCGCATTGGTAGTGTTTACTAGCGACAATCAACTACGGAGCACCAGGCCTGCAGGGATCATCCAGGAGCAGGCAATGATCATGATCATAGACATGCGGGGGGACGCCCAGCACAGGGCTATCCCGCCCCGCATGTCAGTGCCGCCCCTCCCCCCCTGCAGAAGTGCAAAAGCACCGCACAGCGGCGATCGCACCCATTGTGTGGTGTATAGTCTCACAGATACTTCAATTATACCCAGATACTGTATATTCGGATTATTCCGTCCCAAAAAGTAGCAACATGGAGACATTGACAATGGAGGTGCCAAAATGTGTCGTTAGCAGCCCTGCATTTAGGAGACCCAGAGCCATTTGCCATGATTCATCACTCAATGTGCACACATTTGCCTCCCATTTGCCCCAAGGGCCGGCAGATCCTCCCCAAGAGAATAGAGATGGGATATTAGCCAGAGAGAAGGTGTCTTCTTCATCACCGACCACGTGCTGCATTATCAGTGCCCGGACCAGACTGGACTCTCACACAAAATTTGGTGAATGGATTCCATCTCAATTTACCTGTGATATATTCCGCAAGAAAGGCTCCGCATTCTGGTGAGGACCTAGGACTACGGTACCAACCCTTAATTAAAGGACTTTTCCAAAGGGTCCTTTTCCTACAGCGGCGCAAAAGCAGTAATGTAATCATTGGGACTGTGCCATCAGCTCCTAGAAATATCAATTTCCACACCAATTGTTGTCCAGCCAGTATTAAAAGGAACGGACATTACTGATTGAAAAGACCTGTCGGTGAATGTGCTGATTTTATCAGTGTTTTATCTTAGTATTTTAATAAATGTGATATATTTCCTTTTCATCCAATCCATCCCTTTGTTTATTGGTATTTACACATTAGCGCTGCTCTTTTGTTGTAAATGTTTTTTGGTTTTACAGGACTGACTAATCCTGTGTTTTTAGCAGCAGCTTTAGGACAGTTACCCAGTCTGTGCCCGAGCATTTACCTTGGTAACTTGTTCTTACTAGCCAGAGAGAGCCTACCGATAACATAAACTTTTTAGGGGATGTGGAGGGGGGGGGGTCCTGAATATCAGGAGGGTCATCAAGGAATTGAGCAGACGTGCCATGCTGGGGAATGTCAGCGCAAATCACATCTTCCCACCCAATCATGCAGCGTAGGGAGTGTTTTAGTTATGCCATTCCCAGGTAATGGTTTCATCTTGCCTCCATCTCACCCACTTTGCTGGGGAAATGGGTAGAATCCAGGATGGTAGGCTACTCTTCCAGAATTCCAGGTGATCTTACCAATATGGTTACCGCCAGGGGTTAAAGTGGGGGGGAACGAGGTGGAACTGAGTTCCACCACCTGTAATGGTAGGCGGAACTAGTTCCACCTCCTCCATTGCCCTGCACAGTAATTCCAACAGAAAAGCCCACCCCATCATCTGCGTCAATCGATGATCCAGGCGGCACTAGGGTTGCTGATGAGCTGCAGCCACCTACTCCTTCCTCAGGTCCTGGTGCCTCCATGGTCCTCCTCCAAGAGTTCCACCACCTCACCAGGACCACTTTAAGCCCTGGTTACCGCTAAAGCACTACTCCAGTGTGGGATACCCCTGCCAAAGCCAGCCCCAGACTTTACCAGGCTGGACTGGTCACATATTGGGGCAGATGTAACTATTAACCTGGAGAAGGCATAAGGAAGTGATAAACCAGTGATAAGTGCAAGGTGATAAACGCACCAGCCAATCAGCTCCAATATGTAAATTAACAGGAGCAGATTGGCTGGCGCATTTATCAGCTTGCACTTGTCCCTGGTTTATCACTTCCTTATGCTGTCTCCAGGCTTAATACTTCCACCCCAGGGACTGAGAGAGCCACAGCATGTGGCCTCCTATCTTAATTTTCTACAGCTAAAAACATGTAAGGCCATCTCCATTGGACCACAAACCTGTGCTAAATTACTGGGGCTCTTCCTAGCACCTCTGTATTAGTGTTGTGGAGTTGAAGTACAGGTTGAGTATCCTATATCCAAAATGCTTGGGACCAGAGGTATTTTGGATATCGGATTTTTCCGTATTTTGGAATAATTGCATACCATAATGAGATATCATGGTGATGGGACCTAAATATAAGCACAGAATGCATTTATGTTACATATACACCTTATATACACAGCCTGAAGGTTATTTTAGACAATATTTTTTATAACTTTGTGCATTAAACAAAGTGTGTATACATTCACACAATTAATTTATGTTTCATATACACCTTATACACACAGCCTAAGGTCATTTAATACAATATTTTTAATAACTTTGTGTATTAAACAAAGTTTGTGTACATTGAGCCATCAAAAAACAAAGGTTTCACGATCTCACTCTCACTCAAAAAAGTCCGTATTTCGGAATATTCCGTATTTCGGAAT
Source organism: Pseudophryne corroboree (assembly GCF_028390025.1). Classification (NCBI taxonomy): domain Eukaryota; kingdom Metazoa; phylum Chordata; class Amphibia; order Anura; family Myobatrachidae; genus Pseudophryne; species Pseudophryne corroboree. The sequence goes on from NC_086449.1 coordinate 145,573,659, forward strand.
ATTTGGATATGGGATACTCAACCTGTATCAATATTCACATATTTTTTACATTTTTAAAATGTATTATTTTAAATCATTATTTTGGAAAATATAATAATTGTAACAAATCCATTAGAAGATGACAAAGACAGTAAAGAGAGATAGGGGTCTATTTACTAAGCGTTGGATGGAGATAAAGTACTAGCCAAACAGCTCCTAAGTGCCATGTCACCTATCATGAAAAATGAGTTAGGAGCTAGTTGGTTGGTACTTTTTCTCTGTTTACTTTATCTCCATCCAAGGCTTAGAAAATAGACCTCATCGATACAAATGGACCTCATCGATACAAAGCATAAAATATCAAATGAAGCAACATCAATATTGGGGAAGGCAAGACTAATCCCAGGGAGACATAAAATAGTCTCAAACAATAAGAAAGAGTGGGTAACAACAAGTTATGGGGAGTCATACCATGATGAAGGGAACATTGTCTAAGTGGCCAATGGGAGTAGAAGAATTGTACAAAGAATATACAGAAAGATCTAGGGGGTGCAGGGATAATGGAGATAGGAGGATAGATGACAGAGGAGAGGTCAGTGAAGTGGGGGGTAGGGGCAGGAGCAAACCAAGGGGAGATGAAGGGCATGATAGTTTGGACTAGATATCAGCTAGTTGCTCAAGGCCAAGAAGAGTCATATTATGATATTAGTACCATGGGGACCAAACTGATTAAACTTGTCCACTGTATTGTTAAGAATGCTAGTAATTTATTCTATTTTGGCTACAAATAAAGTCCAATTTAACATTTTCTGACAAGAAGGAGGAAAGGGTTTCTCCCAGTTACGGGCCAATTGATATTTAGCAGCACAAGAAATATGTGAAACCAACCAATTGGTGTACTTAGCTCTATGTAGGGCTGGGGTACACTGAAATACGAGGGTTGTTCAATAAGTAAGGTAACAAGACCTTTCACATGTGTAATGTTCTGTATTTCATACGCCCCTAGGCCAGAGCAAGCAGACCACTACTTCCCCTTATGTCCATTACACTGCGCCTCATATCAGTCATACTGTCCCAACATCAGTTGTAAGATGGCGGGGGTGGCGGACACATTTTCACACATTGAGGTGAGCAATGTGATCAGATCTTAGCATCTAAAGGACACATTAGCAGTTGGAATTCATCTCCAACTTGTTGAGGTGTACGGTGATAACGTCATGTCACGGAAACAGGTTTGGTGCACTGAGCACAGGAGGAGAGAATCTCTATAGATTGTAAATTTGCGAGCAGGGCCTTCCTGCTTCTATGTCTGTCTGTTATTAACCGGTTTAATTTTATAACTGTTGTTTCCAATTGTAAAGTGCAACAGAATATGCTGCGCTATATTAGAAACTTTTACTAATAATATGAGGGAGACAACTCGCGCTCGTCATGACCTGTTTTAAGATACTAATCATTTTTACTGGGTTGTACTGATTAATGCCTGTCTCCATCTCAATAATATGGCAAACACAGTTTTACGGGCTTTTAATCTACTGACATGCATAGTGTATACCGTGTTACTCTTCATGTTGGTTAAGCCAGTGAGGGTAATTCTCTGTCTTTTTTCAGACAGAAGAGCACTAAGCTCCCCCTGGCAATTATTAGGTTACCCTACAAGCTGTAGACCCTCTCCAATAATTCAGCTAATTTAAGCATTTGTCCTTTGTTCCTATGTGAGGTATAACTAATAATATGGCTGCAAATAACCAATCTATGAGCTTCCCAGTTGAGAGGAGAGCTAGCATATTACTGAATGTTAGAAATAGTCTAATAGTGGCCTTTATTTTGTCTTGAAACCGTGTTAATTTCAGAAGGGCTACATTCAGCCTTCATGAGAGCCAAGATACAGAAGTGTCCAGAAGGCTGAACGATGAGGTGATAATGGATTTGTCGGACCCGGGGAAAGGTATAATAGAAAAGTCTACCGAGTACTTGGAAGCTAGAGTACAGCACAGGAGTAAGTTAACCCTGGAGTAAGTAGAGTGTGGAGGAGAGCTACAGTATAGAGATAAGTTATTTGTCTTTATAGTTTAGGAATCTCATGACAACGTTCCTAAGCAGTTTGTTGTCTCAGGGCTTAGATCTAACAGCATAGTGGGCTCGCTCAAGAGGCTTAGAGCACGAACTAAGGCCCCCGAAACAGGGATGACAAGAGAGCGTACAAATATGGGTCTAGAGCATCAGGGGTGATTCACTTCGGGATATTGCGGATGTGAATGTTTATTCTTCACTCCCAATTTTCTAGATCATCATTTTAAGCAAGGTGGTCGGAAAGCATGTTGACCTTATGGCGTAGTTCCCAGTTAGTGTCATTCTGAACCTTCTATAGAATGTCTTGACCGAACTCCAATTTAAAGGTCCTAGAAGCCATTTGAGGGGATCTCAAAAGTGATGGGAGTACAGCAGGATAGTCTGGGCAGATGGAACACGGGCATAAAGCAAATATGTAAACGGGGAAAATTCTTTAATTATCTTTTCAATAATACCGAATTAATTAAATTACAGCGATGAGGAAGTGTGCTGGTTTTAGAATATTTGTTGCAATATCCATGCCCTGAGTATCTGGCTTTTTTGGAGGCAGGACAGGAGGAAGTGCAGAGACACAGGGCCTAATGTCTCTGTTAAAATGCCTAATAAAGTCATCTGTATATGGCATTAGGTTTTGACTTCAAGCTCAGAAATTAAAAAATGTCTAAGCTCATGCGGCATTTCAATAGGGTTCACTATGGTATGCCGGCGGTCGGGCTCCCGGCGACCAGCATACTGGCGCCGGGAGCCCGACTGCCGGCTTACCGACAGTGTGGTGAGCGCAAATGAGCCCCTTGCAGGCTTGCTGCGCTTGCCACGCTACGGGCACGGCTATTTTATTCTCCCTCCAGGGGGGTCGTGGACCCCCACGAGGGAGAATAAGTGTCGGTATGCCGGCTGTCGGGATCCCGGCACCGGTATACTGTGCGCCGGGATCCCGTCAGTCGGCATACTGATGACCACCCTTTCAATAATATTGCAGTTAACCATAAACATGATTCTGATGGCGTTATGCAAGAAATGTGCTTTTTTATATTTCACACAGGAGCTACTGCAAACATCTCCAGCAGGAAATAATGTGGCTGATACAACTGCCATGCATGGAAGCAGCTGTTTTCTGCATGTTGTTTGCCACATGTTTTTCTTAAAAACCTGCTTGATGCCACAGACCTATACTGAGAAGTAGAAAATACATTAAATATTATTGTGGAACAACAAGACCTAGCTGCATCTAGATGCTGTATTACATACACACACAAAAAAAACCTGCAATCTTATGGCCATTTGGCTCACGCCCACGGTTGCATGTTTGTCTCCCACACTAAATCAGGTCCTAAACAAAAAGAAACAAACAAACAAACAAACAAACAAACATATCTTCAGGTAGGATAGTTAGGGTGATATGTGCAAAGTCTGATAGCAGCAATACCACACTTCACTGCTGTTCATAATGTATCTATGGGCCGGGTTCAAATGTTATCCCCCCCCCCCCCTCCCGGCCGCCGGTGGTATTCTAATGTTACTGCCGACGGGCGCGCCAAGATCATTTCAGTGGAGGTAGGGAGCTGAAATGCATGTAAAGAGACCCGTTTGGGTCTTTTCACGATCGTGCCCATTAGTTTAGTTGGGTTTAGGTGCTTTGTGCGCCTAAACCCGACTATACTGGGCGCAAAAGGGGCGTTAACAGGGGACATTTGAATATTGCCCCTCTATCTCCTGTCACTTTAGACGGGAGATACGGGGCGTGTTAAGATTTGAATTTACCCCTTTATGTCTAAACAATTTGACATTTATTGTGAATTCCTATCCCCCAGAAGAGGGGCTTACCTGGATCACATGTGCAAGAATATACATGTAAATAAGGAATAATCCTGGTGCTTTTGCATGTAGCTCATGAAAAATACTGTAAGTTGCATTCATATACAGTTTATATAATCATACTACACATCAGGTAATGTACATATTGCAGTGGATATAGGTGTACAGGGCATTATTTATGCACCATTGGTCCTGGTACAGAAATGGACACTAATGCATTCGCAGCTGTGAATTTGTATGCAGCTAATGTGTGACAATATGCTAATGCTGTCACTGCCTGGAAATATATAGATTCGTCCACCGGCGGCCTCACAGATCCCAGCACCTGTGTATAAATACACAGCAGCAATCACAGGTCCTTCCATAATCGACTCCCTGATGAACCCTAAGGTCGTGTAGAATTGCCACGGGAACTAAGATGCTGGCGCCATGTTTTCTGCATACAGGATCGCAGTTGTTGGCTAAACAGTCCTGGACACTCCTGCGTTTTTGCCGCCCCTCCCTATTACCTCCCCCAAACGGTCTCTGACTGTCAGTCACTCTGCAAGGAAATCCTCACTGCGAGCGGCATCAATGAGGTACCTTGGAGGGTGCGCAGTGCGATCATGATGCATGTGCAGTCGGCCGATGATTGCTCAACTCTGTAAATATCGGCATTGTGTACATCTCTGAATCAAGTCCATTGCACAGCTACATAATGATGCATTGCTATCTTCCTGCACTTTCCTTTATATTTTGCAAATTTTACGGCAATTCCTTAAATGTGGATCTCAGAAAAACTGTAACCCTCACCTGCAAGCACAGCGCGATAACATGTTTGCAGCATCCCTAGCTATTTGGAAATGTACCTTTTTGTCTCCTAATAAAACTCAGAACTTTACCCGTATTCATTATGTAACATATGAAAATAAGTAGAGATAACGGGGGTAATTCCAAGTTGATCGCAGCAGGATATTTTTTAGCAGTTGGGCAAAACCATGTGCACTGCAGGTGGGGCAGATGTAACATGTGCAGAGAGAGTTAGATTTGGGTAGGTTATTTTGTTTCTGTGCAGGGTAAATACTGGCTGCTTTATTTTTACACTGCAATTTAGATTGCAGATTGAACTCACCACACCCAAATCTATCTCTCTCTGCACATGTTATATCTGCCTCCCCTGCAGTGCACATGGTTTTGCCCAATTGCTAACAGAATTCCTGCTGCGATCAACTTGGAATTACCCCCAACATGCGGTCTTTGCAGCTAACTTTGTTTCATGCATTTCACATTTTTTTTTATTCTGTGTGTTTTTCAACAAAAAATACATTACAATAAACTTCAAATACAAAAGAAAGAGAAAACAATGAATTTAAAAATAAAGGAACATTGCATAAATAAAGCAAGTGTGGTCTCCGTCATTGGTTATGTCTTGTAAACATTCAAACATTGGGCCTAATTCAGACCTGATCGCCGTAGCCTGAAGCCCTATGTGGTGTGCTGATTAACAGGCAGCGGCAGGGCGGGAGGGGGCGCGCCAGTGGCATTTGAAAGCCATTGAGGAGGCGCGGTCTAGAAAACGCAGGCATGTCCGGATCATTTCTGGGGCGGGCCACAACGGCTGCGTGGCGTCACATGCAGCCGCTGCGACCCAAAACATGGCGGTTAGCCGCCTGCCTCTGCAGCTAGGCTGCATAGGCAGGGAGCTACCCGCTGGGTGTGAAAGCATCGCAGCCGTGCGATGCTTTCGCACCTCTGCAGGGGAGGTAGGGCTTGACATACAGGGTGGACTAGCCCTGTGCTGGGCGTCCCCCCGCATGTCAGAGACTGTGATCATAAATGTGCTATTTTTAGCACACCTACGATCAGCTCTGAATCACCCCCCATTGATGTTTGTATAAAACAGTTATAGTACATAGAAAGAAACATAGAATTTGACGATAGATAAGAACCACTTGGCCCATCGAGCGAATCAACGGCCAACTGCACCACTGAATCACGTGCATTGTAGAATATGTTGAATACATGACTCGTATTTTTACAGAATATCAACAACTTCTAGTATAGAGTTGGGCGCACATTAGTACTTAACCAAAGTGAGGGGACCAACCATCAAAAAATAATTAGGTTTCATATCTCCCAGAAACAGTTCTAGAGGATTTCATTATATTTACTCCATATCCATGAATAGATAGAACAGATCACCACCTAACAAGCGATTTAGCTAAGGTGTACGATGTGTATGCATGGTAGCAGGTCATAAAATTCCATTACCATCAACTGCTAGCATGCCATGAGTCCGAGGTCTCCCATAAATTACTGGGGCTCTTCCTAGCACCTCTGTATTTGTGTTCTGGAGTATGGGAAGAGTCTAGCCACTTATCCCAGATATTATAAAACTTTTTCATGGCTTTCCTAGCAATATAAACAAACTTTTCATGAGCAACCAACTCATTTACCAGGGATGTCCAGGCTCTTAAGGTTGGACCCTCAGTTACCATCAATGACCTGGTTATGCATACTTTTGAAACCATGCATAGGTTGATAAGATATTGTCTGGTGTGTCTGTCTAATATCTCCTTCTCAATCACAACTAGTGTACACACTAATGGGGTGAGCACTTCCCAGGGCACACCCGTGGATTCTATAGTACGAATTACGTTCCCAAAAGGAACCAACAACGGGACAGGCCCACAGTAGATGCCAATAGTTTCCAGAAATCAAGCTACCTTTGGGACATCTTGGGTGGAAATTGAATGTTATCACGCCGGCAGCCACTAGTTGGCGCCAAAACAGAGCTATTCAATTGTAGCTCTGTTTGGACATGATGGCTGCCGGGGGTGGTGAGCTGATATGTGCAAAAAGTGACCCATATGGGCGCCGCCCAAACAGCACTTTTCGCGATCACGCCCAGCACTTTGGTCGAGTGTAGCTGCTTTACGCAGCTAAACCCGACCTTTATGGGTGCGATCAGCGCAAAAAAACAAACAACAATAATTGAATTGCGCCCCGCAATCTCTCGTTACTTTAGGACACGCAAAACAATTGAATATCGCCCTTTGAGTCACCTTTGCCTCCAATTTTGAACAGACGTTCAGGTGTTATATAAACCTTATAAACTATGAACAACTGAATATGTTGATATCAAACTGCAGTAGTAGAGACACGTGGGCTACCCAGGACTTTCCTCCATACAGCTTCCAGAATTGTCCACTGCCCACTGTAGCTTAATAGACAGATCAGTATTATGGTATGCATTCAACAAAATAGCTCAGAAACAAAATGCCTAGAACCAGCAGATTGCAATAACTGTTTAACAGAAGAGTCTTGGAACAGCAGTTGGGTATGACCAAATTGTGCAGCAATGGTGTGACAGAGTTGGAGATATCTATAGAAATACGTTTTTGGATGCCAAATTCTTGTTGCTGAAAATATTTAAATACATACAATAGTCCCAGTGACATCATCTTCCCTTTTTCCCCAAACCTCCCTGCAGTAATGTATTTCAAGTTTTTTTAGCATATATTATTATTAATACACTTCTCCAATAAACTATGAAATAAGAAAGCAAACCAAATCCCAGAAGACAACCTGGGGTTGATTGTGAGTGGCAGTCTGTGGTGACTGCTTTAGCAACAGGTGTAGTATGGTATGCCGGCGGCCGGGCCCCCGGCGACCAGCATACCGGCGCCGGGAGTCCTACCGCCGGCATACCGACAGTGTGGCGAGCGCAAAGGAGCCCCTTGCGGGCTCGCTGCGCTCGCCACGCTGTGGGCACGGTGGCGCGCTATGCCACGCTGCGGGCACGGTGGCGCGCTACGCGCGCCATGCTATTTATTCTCCCTCCAGGGGGGTCGTGGACCCCCACGAGGGAGAGTAACTGTCGGTATGCCGGGTGTCGGGATCCCAGTGCCGGTATACTGTGCGCCGGGATCCCGACATTCGGCATACTGAAGACCACCCTTAGCAACTATTACTGTAGTTGTGCCATGACTTTATGGTATTGCTAGTAAAGGTCCTTCCCCTGGTGTTCAGGCATGCCTCTCAATGTGCAGGGGCTGAGACGTCCACTTTGTGCATCTTTAGTCGTAAGCATTGGTCGCATCATAGAAACTTGCACCATGCTAGGTACATAGGGGGTCATTCCGAGTTGATCGCTAGCTGCTGTTGTTCGCTACACAGCGTTCAGTGTAAAAAATGGCTAATCTGCGCATGCATAGGCAACCGCAATGCGCACGCGCGTCGTACAGGTACAAAGTCATTGTGGTTTTGTACTGGTTCTAGCGACGATTCCAATCGTACAGACGGCCGCAAGGTGATTGACAGAAAGAGGGCGTTTCTGGGTGTCAACTGACCGTTTTCAGAAAGTGCTTAGAAAAACGCAGGCGTGGCTGGGCATTCGCTGGGTGGGTGACGTTAAAAGCCGACCCTCCGCCGTTAGAATCAACGCACAGGATAAGTATCTACAGGTCTGTTCTTGTTTTGCACAAAAAGATTTTGCAGGCGCTCTGCTGCACAGGCGTTCGCACTTCCGCAAAATGAAAATACACTTCCCGGTGGCCGACGACAATGCGTTTGCACGGCTGCTAAAAACTGCTAGTGAGCGATCAACTCGGAATGACCCCCATAGTCTTTGTCAGAGTATGGCCTCCAATGCAAGCGATTTAGTGGCTCATTTATCAAGGAGTGATAAAACTCGTTGTGAATGATAAAACTCATGCGTATGATAAATGGTGCTTCAGTCACTCAGCTCCTAAAGCTGGGTGCAAACTCCAATCCGTGGCAGATCCGACCCACGACCGATTGGTCTGTAAGACATTTGACAAGTTTGTACCCTTTGACGACCGACCCCTTCCCTCGATCCTGGTCGCCTGTCGGGTCTGCTGGTTTTTAAACATGATTAAAAACCGGAGACCCAACCGCTGACCAGCCGACCAATATTATAGTGTATAGGCTGTAGAGACAGGAGCTGGTGACTGATCTACAGTCCAGGTAGCCCAGAACACCATCAGTGTGGCGGTGGTGTGGGATCCAGTTAGGGCCGGTGCTAGGGTGTACGGCACCCTACTGCAATCTATAAATTTGTGCCATCCCACACTTTACTAAGCACCTAAGGTACGTACTGAAAAAGGGGAGTGGTCTCACAAGGAAGGGGCGTGGCCATACAATAGTGCCCCCATTTCAAATGACGCCACACAGCAACACAATCTTATTCACATTACACCGCATGTAGTGCCCTTAATTCATTTTACACCAGGGTTTTATAGAACTTGTATTTACCTCTGCAGTCTTGAAGATTAGTGTTCCTGTGTGTATTTTATGAGACCCTGCTAAAACAGGGAATGTTGTATGGACCCACATCACGTAATTTTGTAGGTAAGAGATAAAGAGGCAGATGTACTAAGATTTGGAGAGAGATAAAGTGGATGGAGATAAAATACCAGCCAATCAGCTCCTAACTGTCATGTCACAGGCTGTGTTTGAAAAATGATACTTATGCGCTGGTTGGTTGGTACAGCTCCCTTATGCCTGGATATTTTTTGTCCCTTCATGACCAGACCAAATTTTACATTTGCCCAATACGTATTCGGAAAATAATTTAATTTTAGTCTGCAAGAACAAATCTTAAAATTAAATATATTTATTTTTATTATTTTACAGATTATATTAGTTTACATTGATTTCAAAGTATGCACGCAGGAATATCACACAAAATAACTGTATAATCTATGAGTCTTACGTTTTAGCTTGTTGTGAATCCATTCAATAGTTGCTCATAAGTATTTAGAACCTGGCTTTGATTTGGAAGTAAAGAACAAAAAAAAGCAAGTAACTATGGGGGCTATTCAGAGATGGACGCAGATCTCGCTTTCGCAGCAAGATCTGCGTCCATCTACTCACATGCTGGAGACCACCCAGCACATAGCAAACGCATCGACTAGAGGGCGACCCCTGCCTGCGCAGCTTGGCTGTGCTGGTAGGTGGTCCGGCACCATCTTTTTTTCTTGGAGCGGCTGAGCCTGTACCACGCCCACAAAACGCTGCAGCACCCCCCCCCCTCCCCCTCACGCCCGTACAGGCACACAGCTGTGTCCAGGTCTGAATAAGACCCCTTGCATCTGGAACAAACCATGTTGCCATACAAGCAAACACATATATTTTTTTGTGCAGAGTAAATACTGGCATCTTTTGAATGTAGCCCACAAGACAGCTTTATTTTTACCCTGCAATTTAGATTTCAGTTTGGACACACCCCACCCAAATCTAAATCTCTGAGCACGTGTTACATCTGCCCCACCTGCAGTGCGACCTGGTTTTGCCCAGGTACACAATTATACCACGTTCACATTACCATTGACAAGTCACATCCAGGAATTGGATACGGGTACTTCCCGGATGTGACCCGGCATTGGACCTGTGCAGTGTAAATGGGGTGGCTCCCCGACCCGGCAATATGCTGGGTCGGATTGCCATCTGGAGGTGGGACCAGAGGCGGCATCGGGGGGCGGGTGCGGAGGCAGAGCTGGAGATGACATCATCTCCGCGCCGCCTCTCACTGTGCTGTGAACAGGTGCCGGGTCACATCGACCTGGGTAACCCGCTCACACTGCGCCTGAGCCGGTAATAACCCGGGAATAACCCTTCTTAATTACCAGGTCAGATGACCTGGGAATTCGGCAGTTCACACTGCACAGATACCCGTGCCGACCCCGCAAAATATTGTGTCGATACCGTTTGTTTTGTGCAATGTGAACGAGGTACAGTATTATTTGCTTTTTTTTTTTTTTGCTTAACTTTCAAATCAGAATGACTCCCTTATCCACCTTGTTCAAATTGAGATAATCTCCTTTGTGTTGATTAGCAATTAGCAAAAGTACAAGCAGGTTCTGACTAAGGGGCCCTACTCACTGGCCGACCCGCCGCCGAGCTGCCCGACGGCGGATACGGCCGACGAGCAACCCGGCGGCGGGGGGGCAGTGACGGGGGGAGTGAAGTTTCTTCACTCCCCCCGTCACGCGGCTGCATTGAAGTGCAGGCAAATATGGACGAGATCGTCCATATTGGCCTGCATGCACAGCCGACGGGAGACCAGCGATGAACGAGCGCGGGGCCGCGCATCGTTCATCGCTGGAGTCTCCACACTGAAAGATATGAACGAGTTCTCGTTCATATATGAACGAGATCGTTCATATCTTTCAGAAAATCGGCATGTGTGTAGGGCCTATTATTTACCCTGTCCTAGTTCTTCTAAAGGAAATCTTGCCTCTGGGTGTACTTATATTTGAATGCACTTAATTAATTATCCAATTTATCCTAAAGTAAACAGCGCACAGGCTGAGGGCCAGATGTACTAAGCTTGAAAAGTGATAAATATCACTGTGATAAAGCACCAGCCAATCGGCTCCTAACTATCATTTTTCAAACACAGCCTGTGACATGGCAGTTAGGAGCCGATTGGCTGGTGCTTTATCACAGTGATATTTATCACTTTTCAGGCTTAGTACATCTCCCCCTGAGTGTGAGATAGTCATGCCCTCATGTGGGCTAAAGAAGAACTGCAGTCTACAAAGCTAGCCCTATAAATGATGGACTAGCGTCACTTTAGCCACTATCACTGCTGTTGGAAGAATTAGGTACTGCCACAGTGTATTAATGAGTGCTTGATATGATATCATTTGGTTATGAGTCCTACTATGATGATGGAGACAGAACACAGAATGTGTATAACAAGGGTTACATGTCACATTAGAGCCGGATACAGCAGGGCGGTGGACTCTCTTTCCAATGTTTGGCGATTCACCAGGTACAACTGTTCGCGCTGGAAATGCTCAATGAGTTGGACAACACTAGGGAACACCTGGGGAAATACAAGGCAACATTAGAGGTGATTAGAGGACAACAGATTATCACACAAGTGACTGAAGTGGGAGAAAGTGAAGAGGAAATTCAGTGGAGGAACAATAGAAATGTACAAATTCATGCTAAGATGTAGAACAAATGGAGAGAAATTAAAATAGAGACAAGGGGGGCCATGTACTAAGCATTGATAAAAGTGGAGAAGTGAGCCAGTGGAGAGGTTGCCCATGGCAACCAATCAGCTGCTCTGTATACTTTTATAATATGCAAATTCTAAATGTTGCGTCAACGCTGATTGGTTGCCATGAGCAACTTGTCCACTGGCTCACTTCTGCACTTTTATCACTGCTTAGTACATGTCTCCCCTCAAGAAAACATGTTTATCTAATATGGCATACATAGTAGTGCAAGTGTTTTGTACTGTGGGGTATATTTACTAAAGCTTCTAATTATGAAAAGTGGTGATGTTAACCATAGCAACCAATCAGATTTTATCATTTTCCAGGATGCAATAGACAAATGGTAGATAGAATCTGATTGGTTGCTACGGGCAACATCACCACTTTCCATAATTAGAAGCTTTAGTAAATTTACCCATGTGAATCTGTGTTCAGTGAAGGATGGAAATGGTAAAACGTACAACAAGGCAACATATGTTATTATGTATGAGATCTGTACTCTTGTATAATCTGGTTATGTAACATAGCAGGTATTACACAACCATCTAGCACACATGCAGGTACTAACACATCCCTATGAACATCTGGGAAGCGTCCTCCCATAATGAGACACATAGGAGAAGTTATTAACATGGGGGCGCACTAAAGAGTTCAATTCTGTTACAGACTCAAAGTAAACAATAAAATAAAATAAAACTGTTTGGGCTCATTTACAAAGCACGGCTGAAGCATAGTGTAGACGCTCATGTGGAGACACTGGGCCTCTAGATTTATGCTGGTGTGCTGACATTTCTGCCAAAGCTCATGGGTTTGCTGAGCAAGTGGGTGGTGTTTGCAGAAGCCTGACACCTGCATTAGCTGATGGCCACAGTCTGGCGCAGTGAAGGTCTTACAGGCTAAGTATGGAGTAGGCACACTGGAGGACCCACTTTACAGAGCAGTCCAGAAACAACATCTGATTCAGCGAGGGACACAGAGGGTAACTATGTAGAAGTTTCTGTAGAAACACATGCTCAACTGGCAGAACTAGGGTCTTGGCCTAAACTTTTAAGGTGGTGCCTTCCAGTTGCACTTTGGCGTACACTTTCTAGGCGCACTTTGCCCAGTAAATAAAGTGAAACTGGGCAGTATCTAAGAAGAAAACGGGTAGATTTACCTAACATACATTTCACTACCGTTCCTTCAAAAAGTTCAGTCACTTTCTTTGTATAGGTATGATTGTTCCTATCAGAAGACAGATTGAGGTAACTGGTCCACCCTTGTGATTATGGCATGCACACCCTTCTGGTCACTCACCTCCTCATTCCGCTTGCCCTCCTTCCCCAACGAAAATCCACGGTTGCCCACTGCTCGTATGGGAATGTTGAAAATATGGCCATTGTAGAGCACAACCAGGGTATATGGCTGCTGATTACTGTGTGCTATGCTCACACGCACCAAAAAGCATCCGTCCTACAGATAGCACATACAGAAGTTATTAAGGAGGTCTAAGGAAAACTGGCTGCAAATCCTATAAATCAGAAATTTCCAGGTACTGTATGTTCACAACATGTGATATGAAATATTTTACAGATTGTGTAGATTAGGGATTTGTGATTTTAGCTCTCCCGTGCACCCCTTTCTAAGCTCATTCACTTTAAACCTGTGTCAGCTGCTCCTTTGGTTTGTTGGTGACTGTCTCACTTTGAAAACCATAAGTTAGTTGGCAGGTGAGCTTTAAACCAGGCAAGCACATTTGATCCTGGGAAACATAGTGGCGCACGCAGGGGTGGGGGGTGGGGTGGGGGGGTTCCAAGTACCTAGAACCCCCTCCCCCCTGATGAGCTGAATCTTCTGTTCTTGAGACGGAGACACAGCTGTCTCCGTCTCAGATAAAAGCCTCGATCGCAACCGCGGAGCTGCAGCAGCAACAGAGAGTTACCATAGCTCTCTACTATAGACAGTCCGGAGGGGTGAAGGGGGAGCTGCTGGCTGCGCAAGTTCCCTCCGTACTCACACTGCTGCCCGTCTGCTGCCAGCGCCTGGTGGAAGGGTATGCACATACTGTAACTGTGCGTATGTTTGTATTTGTAGTAATTTATGTATGTGTGTATGTGATTGTGTGTTTATTTGTGTATATGTGTTTGTGTGTCACTCTGTGTGTATATGGTGCAATAGTTCCCTGGGTGGAGACTGGCATGCACCCCTCCGTGCAGTGGAAACCAGGCGGCACTTAGTAGTCTTTGTGAGTAAATCAATGTATTAAAGTACAAAAGGCATAGTGTACCGACATTTCAATGGGCGTTTTTTTCAAGGTGCTTGGCTTGAAGAAGAAAAAACGCTTTGTGTGGCGTTGAAACTATGCCTTTTGTACTTTAATACATTGATTTACTCACAGAGACTGAGTGCCGCCTGGTTTTTACTGCACGGAGGGGGGCATGCCACCTATTGCATACAAGGAGGGGACCTCGGTATTGAGCAACATCTACAGTGAGTGCCTACTTTTTGTCATTTTATATATATATATATATATATATACATATATATACATATATATACACACACACACACACACACACACACACACACACACACACGTACGTACGATATATATATATATATATATATATACGTGCAATGGAAGGCGGCACTCAGAGACTGTTATCAGGTGAAAAAAATAGGTGCTTTAATCGACGTTTCGGGAGACGTACTCCCTTCCTCAAGACACAGCAAACAAAAGTGCAAGTGCAATACAACATTTAAAAAGACTTACCAACCCCTTGGCTCGCCCATTCCCGCTGCAGCCAGCGGCGTCCCGCTCCACGGCGCCCGCACTTCCGGGTGCAGATGGCTCCGCCCCCCGGTTGTGACGTCCTCCCGCAGACGTGGGACGTCGCCGCTGCAGGGGGGAGGCGCAGAGAATGACAGCGCGTTGCCTGGGGTTATATGTAAACAAACAAACCACCTATGAACAATCAAAGCATAACAGTAAAATTCCGACCACATCTAGTGGAAATACATGGTAAAAACATGATAAAAACATGTGAACTGTGAACATGTGAAAATAAAGATATGTACTAACCCCCCTGCACCAATAAGACACACCCTACGTATTAACCGGGTGTGATATAAAACTAAATAAACGTGCCTAAAATCCAAAATGTTGCTTAACAAATTCAATTATTAATGATAATAATAATTCAATGTGCAAACTTGCAGCTTCACTAAACATAGAGGTCACTTCCCTTTGTTCAAGACTATAACACTTGGGACTGTCAGCGCCTAATTTATGGCTGATACTTACTAGACTGATTAGCCATGCACCTAACATCTATTCCAGATTCTTAAGCCGCTAGTTTTCTGTAGTTTGAGTATGAACAATGCATATTGTTTGCTCCCATGAAAACGTTGCTGATCTTAAGTCTACATGGGAGCCTATACATGGGATGATGGCTCCAGCCTGCTGGAATAAAAGGGGCATTAGAGGAAACAATTAAGGCTGAGGTATTCATTTAAACCCCGTGGGTGAATAGTATCTAGCTTGTGGATCCACCGTGCCTCTAAACGTAACAGTTTGTTGGCTCGGTTGCCTCCCCGTAATGAGTCAGGGACCTGATCCACGATTTTGTAGCGTACCGATGCCAAGCTGTGGCGCATCTGTGCAAGACATAGGCAAGACAAAGAGAACTCTCCGCCTCAGGATACAAGAACATGTGAGAGCAATCAAAAATAAGATGGATAACCATTCAGTTCCGAAACATTTCAATAAAGTCCATAACTCAAACCCGGATCAAATGACCTTTAAGGCCATCGAGCATGTGGTGTTAGGACCCAGGGGCGGCGATCGAGATAAGAAACTAGCGCAAAGAGAAATGTTTTGGATACAAACACTTGGGACATTAATCCCTGAAGGTCTTAATGAACACTATGAACTGACTCCTTTCCTTTAGTATTCCTCTTTTTATCCAACGCGCACTTATATTATATATTTTATATTTTTTATATTGCATATAGTATTTATATCATGTGTTTGTGTGGGATATTTTCATCTTGTCCCTCCTTATTCCTCGATGTGCTCTATGTTCTGATACCACATTATGTAGCTGTCATATGTGGATTAAATATTGGAGCAAGAGAGCACACCCTTCTTATTATATATATAGTAAAGTATAATTTTTTCAACAGGTACACCATGGATTCTACTGGAGAAGAGGACCGACCTGCGTGGGAACATAAGGTAAGTATGAGTATATGGAGGTGTGGATGGATGTATTAAAGTTATACTTTCAAGGTGTGTGTGTGTTGTCTTTATTGGGGTATTTTTTTTAGTAGTAGTACTACAGGTACCAGCGGGCCCATTTTTCCGCCGCATGCTGGTACTTGTGGTTCTCCAAGTACCAGCTTGCGGGGGAGGCTTGCTGGGCCTTGTAGTACTGCTACTAAAAACAATATCATTCACTTTGAACAAAGGCTATCAGCCCCCCATCCGCAGCCCATTGGATGGGGGGGCACAGCCTCGGGCTTCACCCCTGGCCCTTGGGTGGCTGGGGGGGGGACCCCTTGATTGAAGGGGTCCCCACTCCCCCAGGGTACCCCGGCCAGGGGTGACTAGTTGGATATTTGATGCCACGGCCGCAAGGCACTGTATAAAAGTGACCCCCGGCTGTGGCATTATCTGTCCAGCTAGTGGAGCCCGGTGCTGGTTTCAAAAATACGGGGGACCCCTACGCTTTTTGTCCCCCGTATTTTTGGAACCAGGCGCAGAGCCCGGTGCTGGTTGTTTAAATATGGGGGAACCCCTGTCCATTTTTTCCCCATATTTCTGCAACCAGGATCGGCTCAAAGAGCCCGAGGCTGGTTTGCCTTAGGAGGGGGGACCCCACGCAAATTTTTTTTTACATTTAAACATTTTTTTCTTTTTTTTTGCAAGGTGCACAATGAAGCTCAGCACGGATCTCTCAGATCCGGCCGAGATTCATTGTATTAAAGTCGGCAGTGTTTTACAAGTCACTCACGTAAAACACTGCCAAAAAAAACGAATGACATCGACATCGGAAAACCCGAAAATGCAGAATACGGCAGCTTAGTAAATTAGTCGTAATCAATTCAAAAAGTTGCATATTTACACTTTCGATGTCATTCGTGATTGAACTTTGACCTCAAACGGGAAAATACGATTCTTAGTAAATTTACCCCATTGTATGCGGGAAACCAGCTAAGTAACCATTCCTAAAGGGAGTGCTGGACCATATATATATATATATATATATATATATATATTCTCTAACGTCCTAGTGGATGCTGGGGACTCCGTAAGGACCATGGGGAATAGACGGGCTCCGCTGGAGACATGGGCACTTTAAGAAAGAATTTAGATTCTGGTGTGCTCTGGCTCCTCCCTCTATGTCCCTCCTCCAGACCTCAGTTTGAATCTGTGCCCGGACGAGCTGGGTGCTGTTTAGTGAGCTCTCCTGAGCTTGCTATAAGAAAGTATTTTGTTAGGTTTTTTTATTTTCAGGGAGCTCTGCTGGCAACAGACTCCCTGCATCGTGGGACTGAGGGGAGAGAAGCAGCCCTACTCTCTGCAGATAGGTCCTGCTTCTTAGGCTACTGGACACCATTAGCTCCAGAGGGATCGTACACAGGATCTCACCCTTTGTCGTCCGATCCCGGAGCCGCGCCGCCATCCCCCTCGCAGAGCCGGAAGACAGAAGCCAGGTGAAAGAAGCAAGAAGACTTCGAAATCGGCGGCAGAAGACTCCAGTCTTCACTGAGGTAGCGCACAGCACTGCAGCTGTGCGCCATTGCTCCCACACTACACCCACATACTCCGGTCACTGTAAGGGTGCAGGGCGCAGGGGGGGGGGGGGGGGGGGCGCCCTGGGCAGCAAATAGAGACCTCTTTGGCAAAAGTTTGAATATATACAGTTGGGCACTGTATATATGTATTGGGCACTGTATATATGTATGAGCCCCCGCCAAAAATTGTTCATGAAAGCGGGACAGAAGCCCGCCATCGAGGGGGCGGGGCTTCTTCCTCAGCACTCACCAGCGCCATGTTTTTTCTCCACAGCACCGCTGAGAGGAAGCTCCCCAGCCTCTCCCCTGCAGTTACACGGTAGAAGAGGGTAAAAAGAGAGGGGGGGGGGGGCACATAATTAGGTGCAAAAATCAATATAAACAGCAGCTACTGGGTTAACATTAAGTTACTGTGTTATTCCTGGGTTAATAGCGCTGGGGTGTGTGCTGGCATACTCTCTCTCTGTCTCTCCAAAGGGCCTTATGGGGAAATTGTCTTCAGATGAGCATTCCCTGAGTGTGTGGTGTGTCGGTACGTGTGTGTCGACATGTCTGAGGTAAAAGGCTCCCCTAAGGAGGAGATGGAGCAAATATGTGTGTGAGAGGGTGTCTCCGTCGAAACGCCGACACCTGTTTGGATATGTGTAATTAAGTGCTAAGGTGAATTTATTGCACAAAAGATTAGAGAACAGACAGGGAATCTACCCATGTCTGTCCCTATGTCGCAGAGACCTTCAGAGTCTCTCAATGATCACTATCCAAAATAATAGACACTGATATCGACACGGAGTCTGACTCCAGTGTCGACTACGATAATGCAAAGTTACAGCCAAAATGGCAGAAAAGTATTCAATATATGATTATTGTAATAAAAGATGATTTGCATATCACTGATGACTCATCTGTCCCTGACACAAGGGTACACATGTTTAAGGGGAAGAAAGCTGAGGTAAATTTCCCTCCTCTCATGATGAAAAAGAGCGGGAATCTCCAGACAAGAGACTACAGTTTCCCACAAAGAATTCTGAGGGAGTATCCTTTCCCTACTAGAGCCAGGATACGATGGGAATCTTCCCCAAGGGTGTCACGTTTGCCCAAAAGGTAGCCCTGACGTAACAGCTATCCTCAGGGATTCTGTAGACAGAGATAGCGTGCACATTCTGGTACACTACTCAGACCGGCGATTGTGTCGGCATGTGTTTATAGCGCTGTGGCAGCGTGGACAGGTACCTTATCAGCAGAGATTGAGACCCTAGTATGTATATATATATATATATATATGTACCTTAAGAGATATATATATAAAAAACATGCCCAAAGAGACATGAGTCTACTGGGTCCTAGAGTCAAAGCTATGTCGATTTCTGCTTGACGTGTCCTGTAGAATATGCAATGGACAGATGATGCCGACTTAAGAGGCATATGGAAGGCTGAGGATTGTGTGGAGAAGGGTTCTCGGACCTGGTCTCCACGGCTATAGCTGGTAATTCGGATATTTTGCCTTATATTCATGCACAGCCTAGGAAAGCACGTCATTATCAAATGCAACTTTTCGAACAAAGAAACAAGAAAGTCCGAGGTGCGTCCTTACTTGCCAGAGGCAGGGGCAGAGGAAAGAAGCTGCACAACACAGCTAGTTCCCAGGAACAGAAGTCCTCCCCGGCCTCTACAAAATCCACTGCATGTCACTGGGGCTCCACAGGCGGAGCTAGGCCCGGTGGGGGCACGCCTTCGTAAGTTCAGCCACAAGTGGGTTCACTCCCTGTTAGATCCCTGGACAATAGATATTGTGTCTCAGGGATACAAGCTGGACTTTGAGATGATGCCCCCTCACCGACGGCCCTGCCGGCTTCCCCCCACGAGAGGGAAACAGTGTTAAGTGCAATTCACAAATTGTATCTTCAACAGGTGGTGGTCAAGGTTCCCCTTCTTCAACAAGGAGGGTGTTATTATTCGACCATGTTGTAGTCCCGAAACCGGACGGTTCGGTCAGACCCATATTGAATTTAAAATCCCTGAACATATACCTGAAAAGTTTCAAGTTCAAGATGGAATCGCTAAGAGTGGTCATTGCAAGCCTGAAAGGGGGAGATTTTATGGTGACTCTGGACATAAAGGATGCATACCTTCATGTCCCCATTTATCCACCTCATCAGGCATACCTCAGAATTGTGGTACGGGATTGTCATTACCAATTTCAGGCGTTGCCGTTTGGTCTCTCCACGGCCCCGAGAATATTCACCAAGGTTATGGCGGAAATGATGGTGCTCCTGCGGAAGCAAGGTGTCACTATTATCCCGTACTTGGACGATCTCCTCATAAAAGCGAGATCAAGAGAGCAGTTGCTGAACAGCGTATCACTTTCTCTGGAAGTGTAACGGCAACACGGCTGGATTCTATATATTCCAAAGTCGCAGTTGGTTCCGACAGCTCATCTGGCTCTCCTAGGCATGATCCTAGACACAGACCAGAAAAGGGTTTATCTCCCGATAGAGAGAGCTCAGGAGCTCATGACACTGGTCAGGAATCTATTAAAACCAAAACAGGTGTCAGTGCATCACTGCACTAGAGTCCTGGGAAGGATGGTGGCATCATATGAGGCCATTCCCTTCGGCAGGTTCCATGCGAGGACCTTCCAATGGGACTTACTGGACAATTGGTCCGGATCACATCTTCAGATGCATCGGTTAATCGCCCTATCCCCCAGGGCCAGGGTGTCTCTCCTGTGAAGGCTGCAGAGTGCTCACCTTCTCGAAGGTCGCAGATTCGGCATTCAGGACTGGGTCCTGGTGACCACGGATGCAAGCCTCCGAGGGTGGGGGGCAGTCACACAGGGAAGAAATTTCCAAGGGCTGTGGTCAAGTCAGGAGACTTGCCTTCACATCAACATCCTGGAACTAAGGGCCATATACAACGCCCTACGTCAAGCGGAGTACCTGCTTCGCGACCAACCGGTTCTGATTCAGTCAGACAACATCACCGCAGTGGCTCATGTAAACCGCCAAGGCGGCACAAGGAGCAGGGTGGCGATGGTAGAAGCCACCAGAATTCTTCGCTGGGCGGAGAATCACGTAAGCGCACTGTCAGCAGTGTTCATTCCGGGAGTGGACAACTGGGAAGCAGACTTCCTCAGCAGGCACGACCTCCACCTGGGAGAGTGGGGACTTCATCAAGAAGTCTTCACGCAGATTGCAAGTCGGTGGGAACTGCCACAGGTGGACATGATGGCATCCCGCCTCAACAAAAAGCTGCAGAGATATTGCGCCAGGTCAAGAGACCCTCAGGCGATAGCTGTGGACGCACTGGTGACACCGTGGGTGTTCCAGTCGGTCTATGTATTTCCTCCTCTTCCTCTCATACCCAAGGTGCTGAGAATCATAAGAAAAAGAGGAGTGAGAACAATACTCATTGTTCCGGATTGGCCAAGAAGGACTTGGTATCAAGATCTGCAAGAAATGCTCACAGAGGACCCGTGGCCTCTGCCTCTAAGACAGGACTTGTGCAACAGGGGCCCTGTCTGTTCCAAGACTTACCGCGGCTGCGTTTGACGGCATAGCGGTTGAACGCCAGATCCTAGCAGAAAAAGGCATTCCGGATGAGGTCATTCCTACGCTGATAGAGGCTAGGAAGGATGTGACGGCTCAACATTATCACCGTATATGGCGAAAATATGTGGGTTGGTGTGAGGCCAGGAATGCCCCTACGGAGGAATTCCAGCTGGGTTGTTTCCTTCACTTCCTACAGTCGGGAGTGACTTTGGGCCTTCAATTGGGTTCCATTAAGGTTCAGATTTTGGCCTTATCCATTTTCTTTCAAAAAGAACTGGCTTCTCTGCCTAAAGTTCAGACGTTTGTAAAGGGAGTGCTGCATATTCAGCCCCCTTTTGTGCCTCCAGTGGCACCTTGGGATCTTAACGTGGTGTTGAGGTTCCTGAAATCACACTGGTTTGAACCACTCAGAACGGTGGAAGTAAAATATCTCACGTGGAAGGTGGTCATGCTATTAGCCTTGGCTTCGGCTAGGCGTGTGTCAGAATTGGCGGCTTTGTCACATAAAAGCCCTTATCTGGTTTTCCATGCGGATAGAGCAGAATTGCGTACCCGCCCACAATTTCTGCCGAAAGTGGTTTCATCCTTTCATATAAACCAACCTATTGTGGTGCCTGTGGCTACTACTGACTTGGAGGATTCCGAGTCACTGGATGTGGTCAGGGCTTTGAAGGTTTATGTAGCCAGAATGGCTAAGGTCAGGAAAACAGAATCTTTGTTTATCCTGTATGCTTCCACAAGCTTGGGGCGCCTGCTTCAAAGCAAACTATTGCTCGCTGGATCTGTAACACGATTCAGCAGGCTCATTCTGCGGCTGGGTTGCCGCTGCCTAAATCAGTTAAGGCCCATTCCACAAGGAAGGTGGGCTCTTCTTGGGCGGCTGCCCGAGGGGTCTCGGCATTACAGCTTTGCCGAGCGGCTACTTGGTCGGGTTCAAACACCTTTGTAAAGTTCTACAAGTTTGATACCCTGGCTGAGGAGGACCTTGTGTTTGCTCATTCGGTGCTGCAGAGTCATCCGCACTCTCCCGCCCGTTTGGGAGCTTTGGTATAATCCCCATGGTCCTTACGGAGTCCCCAGCATCCACTAGGACGTTAGAGAAAATAAGATTTTACTTACCGGTAAATCTATTTCTCGTAGTCCGTAGTGGATGCTGGGCGCCCGTCCCAAGTGCGGACTTCTTCTGCAATGCTTGTATATAGTTATTGCTTAAATAAGGGTTATGTTATAGTTGCATCAGGGTTTATCTGATGCTCTGTTGTTGTTCATACTGTTAACTGGGTAAGGTTATCACAAGTTATACGGTGTGATTGGTGTGGCTGGTATGAGTCTTACCCTGGATTACCAAAATCCTTTCCTTGTACTGTCAGCTCTTCCGGGCACAGTTTCTCTAACTGAGGTCTGGAGGAGGGACATAGAGGGAGGAGCCAGAGCACACCAGAATCTAAATTCTTTCTTAAAGTGCCCATGTCTCCTGCGGAGCCCGTCTATTCCCCATGGTCCTTACGGAGTCCCCAGCATCCACTACGGACTACGAGAAATAGATTTACCGGTAAGTAAAATCTTATTTTATATATATATATATATATATATATATATCTTGCAGCCCACACAAGACTTAGAGCTTGATAATTCAGCCCAGTTGGGATTTTCAGTTTGACATGCCTGGTGTAGAGTTACAGGATAGGGCTGTATGTTAAGATTGAGGGGGTCTATGTACTAAGGCTTGGAGAGAGATAAAGTGGACGGAGATAAAGTACCAACACCGTAGTGAAGAGCTGACTGCCTGGTAGTTTATTTCCGTCCACTTTATCTCTCTCTAAGGCTTGGGGAGGTATGGCAAAGGAATAGATACATAGGAAAACAGAAATAAATAACACAAAGGTATGCAGAAAATATAAAGCAATATAGGGGATACGATCTATATAATCAAATGCAAGAAGCAATATGTTGTATCAAAATCAAAAAGTATATAATAATCAGAACAAAGTTTTGCCAGAGTGTTAGGTAGTTAGCAATAGTTGTGTCACTACAACTGAAGTGAGTCAGTATGCCATTAGTCATAGTGTATTGTGTGATAACTCAGGGCCCCCAGCTGTTAGGCAATGGTGAGCAGTATAACGGGAAATAGGTGAAGTTATTAAAGAACGTGTGGGTCGGTAAAATAAAATGTGTGAGCCCAGGGAAGTAATCTCAGCGTGTGGTTACAGTAATCTCGTAATTCTTAATTTGTACCTTATTAATTTTGCTCAGTGTTCTCTCTGCTTCCTTGCGTTCCATCTCTCCTCCATACCAAGATTTGCCCATCAATTCCATATCCTATATCGCAATACAGCACAAAATTGGTAATGGGAGATGGCCTTCAATATATTTTGCCAATTTTCATGACTAAATTAAGTAGTCTTATTGCACGTCATAATTATGGCAGAGTCATGAGTTTCCTAAAATAACATATAAATATATAACTGCTTTATCCCACAGATATAAATTGTTTTAAACATGTGACAGCGTGGTTGCAGGTAATTCAGGGGTTAACTGTGACAGTAAAATCTACTTCAGAGGCCAACAGGCTGTTTATAATGGGAGAAGTCTGGTGTCATAAAGTGACTGATTCTTATCACATAGATGGGTTGTTTAATAAATTGTACAGGAACTACAGATAAGCATGTTTTCATCAAAGAAAATTACGTTATAATTAGAGATGAGCGGGTTCGGTTCTCAGAGAACCGAACCCTACCGGACTTCACCACCCAAGCTCGGATCCGAGTCAGGCACGGGTTTTCCCGCCTGACTCTAAAACCAAAACGAGGCAAAACGTCATCATCCCGCTGTCGGATTTTCGCTGGGTTTGGATTCCATATAAGGAGCCGAGCGTCGCCGCCATTTTCACTCCGTCACTGGAGAGTGTAGAGAGAGGACGTGTCTCCCTCCTCAGTGTCCATGTCTTGTGCTGCATCTGTCCAGTCACAGTGGTGGTGTCCTCTGCTGCCATATGTCCAGTGCTGCTGTATAAGTCCAGTCCATTGCAGTGGTGCTGTGTTGTCCTGCATCGGTCCAGTGGTGGTGTCCCTGTGCTGCCGTATATGTCCAGTGATACTGCCGTATATGTCCAGTGATCCTGCCATATATGTCCATTGATACTGCCGTATATGTCCAGCGGTACTGCCGTATAATTCCAGTGATCCTGACGTATAATTCCAGTGATCCTGACGTATAATTCCAGTGATAATGCCGTATAATTACAGTGATCCTGCCGTATAATTACAGTGATCCTGCCGTATAATTACAGTGATCCTGCCGTATAAGTCCAGTGATGCTGCCATATATGTCCATTGATACTGCCGTATATGTCCAGCGGTACTGCTGTATAATTCCAGTGATCCTGACGTATAATTCCAGTGATCCTGACGTATAATTCCAGTGATCCTGCCGTAAAATTACAGTGATCCTGCCGTATAATTCCAGTGATCCTGCCGTATAATTCCAGTGGTACTGGCGTATAGGTCCAGTCCAGTGATACTGCAGTATATGTCCAGTGATACTGCCGTATATGTCCAGTGATCCTGCCGTATAATTCCAGTGATCCTGCCGTATAATTCCAGTGATCCTGCCGTATAATTCCAGTGGTACTGGCGTATAAGTCCAGTCCAGTGATACTGCCGTATATGTCCAGTGATACTGCCGTATATGTCCAGCGGTATTGCCGTAAATGTCCAGCGGTACTGCCATATAATTCCAGTGATCCTGCCGTATAATACAAGTGATCCTGCCGTATAAATACAGTGGTACTGGCGTATAAGTCTTGTCCAGTGATACTGCCGTATATGTCCAGCGGTACTGCCGTATATATCCAGTGATCCTGTTGTATAATTCCAGTGGTACTGGCGTATAAGTCCAGTGATCCTGCCGTATAATTACAGTGGTACTGGCGTATAAGTCCAGTCCAGTGATACTGCCGTATATGTCCAGTGATACTGCCGTATATGTCCATTGATACTGCGTATATGTCCAGCGGTACTGCCGTATAAATCCAGTTATCCTGCCGTATAATTCCAGTGATCCTGCCGTATAATTCCAGTGATCCTGCCGTATAATTCCAGTGGTACTGGCGTATAAGTCCAGTCCAGTGATACTGCAGTATATGTCCAGTGATACTGCCGTATATGTCCAGTGATACTGCCGTATATGTCCAGCGGTATTGCCGTAAATGTCCAGCGGTACTGCCATATAATTCCAGTGATCCTGCCGTATAATACAAGTGATCCTGCCGTATAAATACAGTGGTACTGGCGTATAAGTCTTGTCCAGTGATACTGCCGTATATGTCCAGCGGTACTGCCGTATATATCCAGTGATCCTGTTGTATAATTCCAGTGGTACTGGCGTATAAGTCCAGTGATCCTGCCGTATAATTACAGTGGTACTGGCGTATAAGTCCAGTCCAGTGATACTGCCGTATATGTCCAGTGATACTGCCGTATATGTCCAGTGATACTGCCGTATATGTCCAGTGATACTGCTGTATATGTCCATTGATACTGCCATATATATCCAGCGGTACTGCCATATATGTCCAGCGGTACTGCCATATATGTCCAGCAGTACTGCCATATATGTCCAGCGGTACTGCCGTATAAATCCAGCGATACTGCCGTATAATTCCAGTGGTACTGGCGTATAATTCCAGTGGTACTGGCATCTAATTCCAGTGATCCTGCCGTATAATTGCAGTGATCCTGCCGTATAGTTCCTGTGATCCTGCCGTATAATTCCAGTTGTACTGGCGTATAAGGCCAGTGATCCTGCCGTATAATTCCAGTGAACCTGCCATATAATTCCAGTGGTACTGGCGTATAAATCCAGTGATCCTGCTGTATAATTCTAGTGGTACTGGCGTATAAATCCAGTCCAGTGATACTGCCGTATATGTCCAGTGATACTGCCGTATATGTCCAGCGGTACTGCCGTATAAATCCAGTGATCCTGCCGGGTAATTCCAGTGGTACTGCCGTATAAGTTCAGTGATCCTGCCGTATAAGTCCAGTGATCCTGCCGTATAAGTCCAGTGATACTGCCGTATATGTCCAGCGGTACTGCCGTTTAAATCCAGTGGTACTGGCGTATAAGTCCAGTGATCCTGCCTTATAAGTCCAGTGATCCTGCCGTATATGTCCAGCGGTACTGCCGTATATGTCCAGTGATCCTGTCGTATAATTACAGTGATACTGGTGTATAACTCCAGTCCAGTGATACTGCCGTATATGTCCAGCGGTACTGCCGTTTAAATCCAGTGATCCTGCCATATAATGCCAGTGATCCTGCCGTATATGTCCATTGATACTGCCATATATGTCCAGCGGTACTGCCGTATACATCCAGTGATCCTGCCGTATAAGTCCAGTGATCCTGCCATATAATTCCAGTGATCCTGCCGTATATGTCCAGCGGTACTGCCGTATATGTCCAGTGATGCTGCCGTATAATTACAGTGATACTGGCGTATAACTCCAGTCCAGTGATACTGCCGTATATGTCCAGCGGTACTGCCTTTTAAATCCAGTGATCCTGCCGTATAATTCCAGTGATCCTGCCGTATATGTCCATTGATACTGCCATATATGTCCAGCGGTACTGCCGTATACATCCAGTGATCCTGCCGTATAAGTCCAGTGATCCTGCCATATAATTCCAGTGATTCTGCCATATAATTCCATATAAATCCATATAATTCCGTATAAATCCAGTCCAGTGGTGCTGTCATATAAGTTCAGTGGCGCTGTCCTGTGCTGTATATTATTTACTCCAAATAAAGGGGTTATTAATATTTAATCCAAATAATTTTCACAGGGTTTGCCCTGTGTGGTGTAGAGGTACGCTCTCCTGTACCGCATATTGTTATATAACTCTAGAAAAATAATAGAGCACAAAAATTTGGAGGATAAAATAGGGAAAGATCAAGAACAACTTCCTCCTAGTACTGAAGCTGCTGCCACTGGTCATGACAAAGACAATAAAACCCCATTAACATCATCTGCCAAGGCCGATGCCCAATGTGATAGTAGAGGGCATGTAAAATCCAAAAAGCCAAAGTTCAGTAAAAAGACCCAAAAAAAGAAATTTAAATTGTCTGAGGAGAAACGTAAACTTGCCAATATGGAATTTACGACTCGGAGTGGCAAGGAACGGCTAAGGCCCTGGCCTATGTTCATGACTAGTGGTTCGGCTGCACATGACGATGGAAGCCCTCATCCTCCTGCTAGAAAAATGATGAGAGTAAAGCTGGAAAAAGCACAGAAAAGAACTGTGCGTTCACAAATCCCCAAGGAGAGTCCAAGTGTGTCGGTGGTTGCGATGCCTGACCTTTCCAACACTGGACGGGAAGAGGTGGTTCCTTCCACCATTTGCACGCCCCCTGCAAGTGCTGGAAGTAGCACCCGCAGTCCAGTTCCTGATATTCAAATTGAAGATGTCACTGTTGAAGTACACCAGGATGAGGATATGGGTGTTGCTGGCGCGGAGGAGGAAGTTGACGATGAGGATTCTGATGGTGATGTGGTTTGTTTAAATAAGGCACCGGGGAAGACACCTGTTGTCCATGGGATGAAGAAGCCCATTGTGATGCCTGGGCAAAATACCAAAAAAGCCACCTCTTTGGTATGGAATTATTTCTCCACAAATCCGGACAACAGGTGTCAAGCCATGTGTTGCCTCTGTCAATCTGTAATAAGTAGGGGTAAGGCTGTTAACCACCTAGGAACATCCTCCCTTATACGTCACCTGCTGCGCATTCATCAGAAGTCAGTGTCAAGTTGTGAAACTTTTGGTAAGAGCGTAAGCAGTCCACTGACACCTAAATCCCTTCTTCCTCTTGTACCCAAGCTTCTGCAAGCCACACTGCCAACTCCCTCAACGTCAACTTCCTCCTCAGTTAGGAACGTCAGTAGTCCTGCAAGTCATGTCACTGGCAAGACTGAGGAGTCCTCTCCTAACCGGGATTCCTCTGGAGGATCCTTGAGTGGTACGCCTGCTGTTGCTGCCGCTGCTGTTGTTGCTGCTGGGAGTCGATCGTCATCCCAGGGGGGAAGTCGGAAGACCACTTGTACTACTTCAACTAAGCAATTGACTGTCCAGCAGTCCTTTGTGAGGAAGATAAAATATGAAAGCAGTCATCCTTTTGCAAAGCGGATAACTGTGGCCTTGACAGCTATGTTGGTGTTAGATGTGCGTTCGGAATCCGCCATTAGTTCATTGGAACTTAGACAATTGTTTGAGGTACTGTGTCCCCGGTATCAAATCCCATCTAGGTTCCATTTCACTTGGCAGGTGATACCGAGAATGTACAGAGACGTCAGAAAAAGTGTCCTCAGTGTCCTAAAAAAATGCAGTTTTACCCACTTAACCACGGACATGTAAACAAGCGGAACAGGGCAGACCAAGGACTATATGACTGTGACAGACCACTGGATAGATGTATGGCCTCCAGCAGCAACAACAGCAGTGGCACCAGTAGCAGCATCTGGCAAACACCAACTCGTTCCTAGGCAGGTTACGCTATGTATCACCGCTTTCCGTAAGAGGCACACCGCTGACAACCTCTTACGGAAACTGAGGGACATCATTGCACAATGGCTTACCCCAATTAGACTCTCCCGGGGATTTGTGATATCAGACAACGCCACCAATATTGTGCATGCATTACATCTGGGCAAATTCCAGCACGTCCTATGGTTTGCACATACAATTAATTTGGTGGTGCAGAATTTTTTTTAAAATGTCAGGGGCGTGCAGGAGATGCTGTCGGTGGCCCGAAAAATTGCAGGCCGCTTTCGGCATTCAGCCACCGCGTGCCAAAGACTGGAGCACCATCAAACACTCCTGAACGTGTCCTGCCATCACCTGAAGCAAGAGGTGGTAACGAGGTGGAATTCAACACTCTATATGCATCAGAGGATGGAGGAGCAGCAAAAGACCATTCAAGCCTATACATCCACCTACGATATAGGCAAAGGAGGGGGAATGCACCTTACTCAAGCGCAGTGGAGAATGATTTCCGTCTTGTGCAAGGTTCTCCAACTCTTCGAACTTGCCACACATGAAGTCAGTTCAGACACTGCCAGCTTGAGTCAGGTCATTCCCCTCATCAGGTTTTGCAGAAGCAGCTGGAGAAATTGAAGGAGGAGCTAAGATGGATCAATTAAGCAAAGTATTTGGGACTTGTGGATGGAGCCCTTCATTCGCTTTGCCAGGATTCAAGGGTGGTCAATCTGTTGAAAGCAGAGCACTACATTTTGGCCACCGTGCTCGATCCTAGGTTTAAAGTCTACATTGTATCTCTCTTTCCAGCAGACACAAGTCTGCAGAGGTTCAAAGACGTGCTGGTGAGAAAATTGCCAACTCAAACGGACCGTGACCCGTCAACAACTCCTCCTTCATTTTCTCCCACAACTGGGGCTGCGAGGAAAAGGATGATTTCTTAGCCCTCCCACTGGCGGTGATACAGGGCAGTCAGGAGCGAGTGCTGACATCTGGTCCGGACTGAAGGACCTGCCAACGATTACTGACATGTCTACTGTCACTGCATATGATTCTGTCACCATTGAAAGAATGGTGGAGGATTATATGAGTGACAGCATCCAAGTAGGCATGTCAGACAGTCTGTACGTACTGTATACTGGCAGGAAAAAGAGGTAATTTGGATGCCCTTGCACAAACTGGCTTTATTTTACCTAAGTTGCCCCCCCTCCAGTGTGTACTCCGAAACAGTGTTTAGTGCAGCCGGTAACCTTGTTAGCGATCGGCGTAGGACGTTACTTCCAGAAAATGTGGAGAAGATGATGTTCATCAAAATTAATTATAAATTCCTCCGGGAAGACCTTGACCAGCAATTGCCTCCAGAAAGTACATAGGGACCTGTGATGGTGGATTCCAGTGGGGACGAATTAATACTCTGTGGTGAGGAGGAGGAGGATGTACACATTGAAAGAGGTGAGGAATCGGAGGATGAGGATGAGGTCGACATCTTGCCTCTGTAAAGCCAGTTTGTGCAAGGAGAGATTGATTGCTTCTTTTTTTGGTGGGGGCCCAAACAAAGCAGTAATTTCAACCACAGTCGTGTGCAGACCCTGTCGCTGAAATTATTGGTTTGTTAAAGTGTGCATGTCCTGTTTATACAACATAAGTGTGGGTGGGAGGGCCCAAAGACAATTCCATCTTGCACCTCTTTTTCTTCTTTGCATCATGTGCTGTTTGGGAACTAGTTTTTTTAAGTGCCATCCTGTCTGCCGCTGCACTAGATGGGCCAGGTGTTTGTCCCGCACACTTGTGTCGCTTAGCTTAGTCATCCAGCGACCTCGGTGCACCTCTTTTTTTTTTTTTGCTTTATGTGCTCTTTGGGGCCTAGTTTTTAAAACTGCCATCCTGTCTGACACTGCAGTGCCACTCCTAGATGGGCCAGGTGTTTGTGCCGCCCACTTGTGTCGCTTAGCTTAGTCATCCAGCTACCTCAGTGCAACCTTTTGGCCGAAAAACAATATTGTGAGGTGTGAGGTGTTCAGAATAGACTGGAAATGAGTGGAAATTAATGTTATTGAGGTTAATACTACTGTAGGACCAAAATTACCCCCAAATTCTGTGATTTTAGCTGTTTTTATGGTTTTTTTCAAAAATAATCCCGATCCAAAACCAAAACACAAAAGGGTGGTTTTGGCAAAACCAACCCAAAACCAAAACACGAGTGGGGAATTAGAACGAAAACCAAAATACGAAAAGTGCCTCCCGCACATCTCTAGTTATAATCCATACAGTATGTGAAAGGACCACTTGTAATATTCATAATCTGGAGAATGAGCTACATCAAATGTCAAATATAAATATTAGCTTTCTAGGGAACACAGTTAAATAACATCCTTGTAAGGCATTAGAAGTTCTTATTAGAAATGTATTTTAAAGAGTTATAAACCCCACACCTCTTTCAGCTATAAGGTAGAGAAGGTGAGGATGAAAACATCTGTTTAAAACGCATGAAAAAAAAAAAAGGTTTTTCGTTTTCTGATAATCTATTTACTACTGATAAGATATCCACATTCTCACTATTCTGGCACAGATTCCATAAAAATATGTAGTTTATCAGTTTCTCTTGTAACTCTTTTTCGTTTATGAAACTGTTTTGATATTTTTCCATACGTTAAGCATTGTGACTCTCTTCTTCATATTAAACTACATTTAATAACATGCTCTCTTTGTGTTCTTGCCAAGTCCACATACTTGGCTGTAAAAATTCTACATAACTAAATATCCGACCCCTTCGCATGCTGCTGGTTGTCTCAGCGGTGCTAATGGGTTGGGACTGCGCCTGCGCGGCACCCGCAATGCTTACGTGTGTCGCCGGGCAACGACCAGGAGAAAGAAGAAAGTGATCACTAGCGCGATCGCAAGAAGATTGACAGCGGGGATGCGTTTCGGGGTGGATACTCACCGTTTTCTGGGAGTGGTGAGTCCAACGCAGGCGTATCCAGGCATTTGAAGGGCGGATGTCTGACGTCAATTCCGGGACCTGCATCGCTGGATCGATCGCACAGGGTAAGTAACTCTTACCCTGGTCTTGTTTTACAGGAATCTTTTTTTGCATAGCAGGGCTGCACAAGTGTTCGCAGTCCTGCTATGCAGAAATACACTCCCCCATAGGCAGTGTCTAGTTGATCGCATGGGCAGCAAAAAGTTGCTACGTGCGATCAAACTCGGAATGACCCCCATTGTTTGGTTAATTTTATTTAATATGCCTGATTCGATATAGACCAGGTGCAAGTGTGCACTCATGATAATTGTAAATGTATGTGGATCACTACTATCCACTTGTCATACAGGAAGTGTTTGTTACACAGGAAATGTTGGTTATTACAGGAAATGCTGTTGCAGCCATAGGACCTTATTCAGCTTCAGTTCCAGTTTTGCGTTTTTAGCAAAACTGCAACTTGTTGCAATCGCATGCTGGGGGCTGCCCAGTACAGGGCAATGCATTCAAATACCCAGCAGTGATGCGATGGCAATGTAATTGTGATCACATCACTGATTTGTGGAAGCCCCCTGCCTCCGCAGCTGGCTGCGAAGGCAGACGCAGGGCATCCATTTCTCAGTGTTGCGGTGGCCGCATGTAATGTCACGTGGCCACTCCGAACCTGCCCACATTTATGTCGACTCGCCCACCCAATGCCAAGTCATCGCCCCACAACACCGCGTCCCCGCCCCACAAATGCTTCTGCCTGTCAATCAGGCAGATGCATTTCCACAGTAAGATGTGATCGCATTTCCCTGGCCTGCTCACACGCAGTGCGGGTCCCGAGCATGTGCACTATGGGGCCACATTAGGAGATGTGATCGCATCTCAATTCCGCCCCAAGCTGAATCGGGCCCATAGTTCAGTATGACTTGTGTAACACCCCGGTCCGAAGGTGTGTCTAGTGCTCCAACTGCAGCTGATGATCTTCAGGAATTTCGTCGTAATCAGCACACCGTGACAGAGAGGCAAGCGTAAAACTCCCCTTTCTTGAGCAGACACAGAATGACCCGCAGCAGGTACAACACAATTTTATTGTAACACACTAAAGCAATTACAATCATAAAGGTGACATTGACAGAGTATGCAAATTATGTAAAAAAACTTTTGTTTACATACACAAGAGGAAAGGAAACTTGGGTATAAGCTGGCGTTGTCTTTAAATGGCACAGTCTCGAATAACCAGCAATAACAATAGGCAGGTGAGTTGCGGGAACAAGTAAGCAAGCTGGCGTTGTCTTTTTAATAGCACAGTCTCATATAACCAGCCATAACAATAGGCAGGTATAATAGCTTTAACAGGCACTGCTTGGTGGAGCTTGCATAACGCAGTCAATAATAAGCCCGCCTTGAAGTAAGAAGCACACAGGTATTATAGCTTTAACCGACACTGCTGGGCGGAGCTTACATGTAGTAATATCACACACAGGTACAAGAAGCGGGCTAACAACCTTACAATACGCTTTGCCTGCAGCATTCACATAAGATAAAACCACTATTGACACCGATAGAAGCACTGGATATACTTTACTGCATTTGCACGAACACATTTCACGCTTAGGGGACACAACCACATGAGTGAACTGTCAGCACTAACTTCCAAGTATAACATGAACACAACATTGCATTCATTTACAGCAACACATTAAGCGTTGATCACAGCACATTTACATTATACAGTTAATAATGCATCGGCCCCTGGGGACAGGGATCTATAACCAACTTTCCGCTTTCTTTCTCCCTAAAAGGGAATTGACCCATTGCCGCTTTTCTCACATTAAAATGCTGATGGGGATCCTGAATTGATAGACCCCTACCCCTATAGCAACTATATGGGGCACTGTAGTGAGGGGAGCCTACCCCCTTAATACTTCTGATAGGGCACAAATACCAAAGGGGTATTTGTGCCCTATCTTAAGGGGTATTTGTGCCATATTTAATATTCCTCAAATGCAGAGTGGTGCAGCGGAAGGGGTTAAACCGAGGGCACCAAGGAATTAAGGGGAGCCTACCCCCTATATTAGCTAAACCTGCGGGGCACTGAGGTGAGGGGAGCCTACCCCCTTGTAACTAATAGGATGCGTGACACAGAGGTGACGAGGGGCATATAACGTAAGTGAGGGGAGCTTACCCCCTATTCAATTTGTCCCCAATGCAGAGTGCTGACAGCGGAAGGGCATTAACACGGGCAGAGTACCGCAGCGGAAGGGGATAAGAGGGTCTCACCCTTCTTGCGGCTCTTCCGCCACCTCCGACCCAGCTCCAGGACTTTCGGTGCCACCCGGGATGCTAGGCACCACACCGGGGATGCACCCTTGAAACAGCTGCAGATGCAGGAGTCCCATACATTACCAGGAAAGTCCAGGAACAGAGCATTTTCTTCCTCATGAAGAGGGTCAGGTAGGCAAGTGTGAGGAATCCTCTTCTCCCTCTCCATCCAGTGGA
Organism: Pseudophryne corroboree; assembly: GCF_028390025.1. Classification (NCBI taxonomy): domain Eukaryota; kingdom Metazoa; phylum Chordata; class Amphibia; order Anura; family Myobatrachidae; genus Pseudophryne; species Pseudophryne corroboree. Next base: position 145,607,861 of record NC_086449.1, read on the forward strand.
CGCTCTCCTCCTCCCATCCCTGTGCTCCTCTATCCTTCCACCAGGGGTCCTGGCTGGGGTCTTCTCTATGGACGTCCTGCGCGCTGCCTTTTACCCTGGCTTCAGCAGCCTGCTACTCCCTCCTCCGCCTAGACGCCAGTTGGAATAGCAGCTCCGGTCCTCTTCTTCCTTCCAACGGCTTCTTTCCTTGGGTGTCTCCTCTCAGCGTAGCCTTCGGTCTTGTACTGTCCGGCAATAGCAAAGACGGCTCCCTCTCTACTCCGGCGTCGGCTGGGGTCCTCGAAGGGCTGGGATCTTCTCCGCACTACGGGCGGGCTTCGGACGCACTCCACTCCTTTCAATACTCCACGGGCGGGCAGCTCCTCTGACCTGCGAGCTCCACTCTCCCTCCAGTAAGCAGTCTTCCTTCCAGTCTCTCCACAGGGCAGTTTCCGGCACTGCAGACTCCGGTCCCGATCCTCCCGGCAGTGGTGCAGTCTCTCTTCTCTCCGCAGGGCTCTCTCCTCTTCCCACGCTGTGGGGCTCTTTTTAAGGATGAGCGCTCTCAAGCCCACCCCCGTCCCTTGTCATAACTGGCTCCTCGGGCCCTGGTAACTGTTTTGTTCATATGTTTGTAAATCCAGTCATCAGGACACAAAGACATGTGAGTTCACTGCTGTGCTGCTTTATTCCATCACCAACTACAAGCACACTGCACACTGGACCACCCACTTCCCAGCATCCCCCTGTTCCCAGGGACCATCACTGAAGATTCAGGCTTACACAGATTAGTAAGGGAATGTCTACAAATATTAAGCATTCTAATACACTAACATCACATCCTCTTTTCTTTAAAGATAAGCCCTGTACGCTTCAATGCAACAATTAACAACATCATATTAAGAACATCATCTAACACGTTTCAATGAGTCTCTCAGGTCTGCGTATTTCCCTTTTGGGTCTTTCATACATAGTCTGTGTTTCATCTACCATGTTGGACCTTTCTAGAATCATGGTTTGTTCACCATTATAAGGATCATCATACATGTCAGATGAAGGGTATTCTTCAGTCATGTTGTCTTCATTATGGTTAGGTTGAGATCTTAAATCCACCCAATTTCTTCTTACTTCCGTTCCATGTTCTGTACGTATAGTATAAGATCTTGGTGCTACGTGTGCTTGCACAATACCTTTCTGCACCCAAATACCTGTCTCGTGATCTCTGAGACGGACTTGGTCACCTGATTTTAGATCAGATAAGCTTTTTGCTCGTCTGTCATGGAACAGTTTCTGTTTCGCCTGTTGACGTTCCTTACTCAGGCTGACCAACGCTGAGTTATGTGTATTAAGCAGTTCATCATGTATCGGGAGATTTGCTCTAATCCTCCTTCCCATCAGCATTTGTGCAGGAGAAAGTCCATTCTGTAAAGGTGTACTGCGGTAGATTAAAAGACTTTTGTAGAAATTTTCTTTACCTTCTTGAGCTTTTTTCATGAGACTCTTTACAGTTTTTAATGAACTTTCCACCAACCCATTTGAGCGTGGATAGTGGGGACTTGACGTAGTATGGACAAATTCCCACTCATCAGCAAATTGTCTAAATTCAGCACCGGAAAACTGAGGACCATTGTCAGTGAACACTTCCATAGGAACACCATGCCTTGCAAAGATTGACTTCATGCAATTGATTACGGCTTTACTAGTAGTTGTATGTAGTGTCTTCACCTCAGGGTAGTTAGAGTAATAATCAGTCACGACAATGTACGTTTTCCCATTACAATCAAACAAATCTGTGCCAACTTTCTGGTACGGTCTCTCTGGCACTGCATGAGGACTCAGTGGCTCGACTTGTTGTTTTGGTCTATACGTAAGACACAATTCACATGAAGCTGTAGTCTGTGCTATGTCTTGGTTCACTCTTGGCCAATGCATAACTTCACGCGCTCTCCGCTTACATTTTTCTTCTCCTAAGTGGCCTTCATGTATCTTGCACAGCATAGTTTTTCTTAGTCGTGCAGGTATGACAAACCTATTGCCTTTGTAAATAATACCATTGACAACTGTAAGGTCACTGCGGTACATCCAATAATCATGGATCATGTTTTTCTGCTGGCCAACCTTTCAGAATGATATCTTTCAACACTTTCATTGTGTCATCTGTCTCAGTTTCTTTCCTAATCTGTTCTTGTCTTGCAAAAGACACTGGTAGAGAAGCTACGATCAAATTAACATAGGCTTCGTGCTGTGGACAAAAGTGAAGGTTCCAAAAGTCTGATGGATGAAGAGATACTTCATCCATCAGACTTTTGGAACCTTCACTTTTGTCCACAGCACGAGAAAGTGTATCAGCAATGTACATGTATTTGCCGGGACAGTACAACAAGTGTACATCATATTTCTGTAGTATGATAAGCATTCGTTGAATTCTCATGGGACAGTCATGTAATGATTTAGTCATGATAGCTACCAATGGCTTGTGGTCAGTTTCCACTGTAAATGTTTGACCATACACAAACTGATGAAATCGCTCACATGCATATGTGATTGCTAGAAGTTCTTTTTCTATCTGAGCATACCTTGTTTCAGCACTTGTCAGTGCTCTTGATGCATAGATTACTGGTTGCCATGTATCCTCATGTTCTTGTAACAGCACTGAGCCTAGGCCAAATTGCGAAGCATCTGCTGAAATTCTTATTCTTTTTGCAGGATCAAAGAATTTTAGCACTGGTTGCTCTGTAATGATCTGTTTCAAGTTTTGCCAACTTTCTTCTTGTTCATGTGACCACATCCACTCGTTATCTTTATCCAACAACCATCTTAGAGAGGCTGTTCGTTCAGAGAGTTGAGAAATAAACTTTCCTAAGTAAGTAATCATTCCTAGGAATCTTCTGACGTCGTCTTTGTTGTTAGGACGTTCCATGTTCACTATGGCTGATATTTTCCTTGGGTCTGGTTTTACACCTTGATCCGAGACCACGTCGCCCATAAAGGTAATTGTATTCACGCCAAATTCACATTTGTCCTTGTTTAGCTTTAGATTCACTTTCTTGACAAGTTCCATTACTTGTCTCAATCTAGAATCATGTTCTTCCTTTGTAGATCCCCAGACAAAAATGTCATCCATCATTGTTTCAACACCTGGAATATGTTAAAAAATCATGTGTATCTTTTTGTGATATACTTCTGGAGCAGACAATATTGCATATGGTAGTCGAAGAAATCTGTATTGACCTTCTGGTGTATTAAATGTACAAAGCTTTGAGCTGGCCTCATCTAGCTTCATTTGCCAGAATCCTGAAGATGCGTCCAATTTACTGAACCATTTTGCTCCCGCAAATTGCGACATGATTTCATCTCTGGTTGGTAGTTTGAAATGTTCTCGTTTAATAGCTTTGTTTAAATCTCTGGGGTCTAGACATATTCTGAGTTGTCCATTTTCCTTTTCAACAATTACTAAGGAGCTTACCCATTCAGTAGGCTCATCAACTTTCTGTATCACATCCAAGGCTTCCATGCGATTTAACTCTTGTTTTAGTTTTTCTCTCAGCGCAAACGGCACTTTTCTACAGGGGTGTATCACTGAAGAATGTTGCGTGTCTATATTTATTTTATGCTCTCCAGGCAAACAACCTAGACCTTCAAACAAGTCTCTGTATTCTGTACACATCGATTTGCAGTCATCTTCTACTTGTGATGTCACCATAAAAACTTTCTTTAGCAAGCTTAGTTTCTCACAGGAACTTAATCCTAGAATCGGTTGCACATTTTTATCCACAATCAGTAGAGATGTTTTAAACTGTTGTCCCTTATATTTCAGTGTCACTAAGCATGTACCTTTCACAGGAATTTCATCCCCAGTGTACCCTGTAACTTTCACTTTGGCTGGATGAATTTTAGGGTTTACTCTAAAAGTCTTATAGTCTTGAAAAATATTAAATTCACCTGCGCGCCAGTATCAAGCTTAAAGGGAATGACAATCTCGTTCACAGTTAAAGGGACAATCCATTCTTTCTTATCTGCACTGCAAAGTTCAATGCAATCCACAAAGAATTCCTGTTTGTTTAACAGCATGCACATTGGTTGTTTCACTTTTGATTTTACAGCATTTCGCAAAGTGATTAAGTCTACCACATTTCATGCAGGTTTTACTATAAGCAGGGCACATTTTAGGATTGTGAGCATTTCCACATCTACTACACATTTCCTTATTAGACTGTAGCTTAAACTGCTTCATTCTTGAGAATGGAGGTTTGCTTGGCTCTGTGTTCTGCACTACATGGACAGCAGCATCAACTTCCTTGTGTAACTTTTTGGCTTGAAATCTAGTTATTTCTGCAGATCTGCACATAGTCACTGCATTGTCTAGTGTTAGGTCTTGCTCTCTCAGCAGTCCATTATCAGGTATTCCACAGACAATACGATCTCTAATCAGTGAATCCTTTAAATCACCAAACTCACAGGTTTTACGGAGTGATTGCAGCTCTGTAACATACTGATCAAATCCATCTACAGACTTCTGATCACATGTGAAAAACTTATATCTTTCATATGTCACATTTTTCCTTGGCACAAAGTAATCTTCAAACTTTTGCATTATAGAAGATAGCACCATATTCTGCCCCTCATCAAACTGAAAACTATTATAAATTTCCAGCACATCCTCTCCTATCACATGGAGGAAAATGGATGCCTTTGTTTTGTCAGCCTCTGTATCAGCTCCACATGCAGCAAGATATATATTAAACCTCTGCTTAAATCTTTTCCAGTTTTCAGACAAGTTACCAGACATCAGCATGCCGGTTGGAGGAGCTAGTTTATCCATGGTTACTCACTGTTTGAAGAGAGGAGCACACGGCAGGCTTTGCAGACACAGAGTATCACAGCCTTACAGACTTCTGCAAGATTCTTTCACACTCTGAGAGCACTAGCAGTCCAAGTTAAACTTCTTCTGACACCATGTTTTGTTCATATGTTTGTAAATCCAGTCATCAGGACACAAAGACATGTGAGTTCACTGCTGTGCTGCTTTATTCCATCACCAACTACAAGCACACTGCACACTGGACGACCCACTTCCCAGCATCCCCCTGGTCCCAGGGACCATCACTGAAGATTCAGGCTTACACAGATTAGTAAGGGAGTGTCTACAAATATTAAGCATTCTAATACACTAACATCACAGTAACAGCCCTCCCCAGGGTTCTTCTATCCTGCAATCTGGGGGGCCAATTGGTGGGGGAGGGCCAGTTTCCCGGGCTCCGTTGTTGCTGAGCAGGGGGTGAATTATAGGAGGCAGTGGCGCCAATCTCTCAGCATTTCCTAAACCATTTGTCAAGAAAATAATATTATACAGAAAATAGGCTACGTCACACATAAAACATAGGGGGTCATTCCGACCTGATCGCCGCTAGCTATTTTTTGCAGCGCTGCGATCAGGTCAAAACTCGGCAAAACTGCGCATGCACCGCAATGCGCAGGCGCGTCGTACGGGTACAAAGCGGATCGGTGCTGGGCGATGGATTTAACGAAGAATCCATTTGCACAGCCGATCGCAAGAAGATTGACAGAAAGAAGGCGTTTATGGGTGTCAACTGACCGTTTTCAGGGAGTGGTTAGAAAAACCGCAGGCATGTCCAAGCGTTTGCAGGGCAGGTGTCTGACGTCAATTCCGGGACCAGACAGGCTGAAGTGATTGCAGCGGCTGAGTGAGTTCAGGCCTACTCAGAAACTGCACAAACTGTTTTTGTATCGCTCCGCTGCACAAGCGTTCGCCCACTTGCAAAGCGAAAATACACTTCCCCATAGGTGGCGACTATCTGATCGCAGCGCTGCAAAAAATAGCTAGCGAACGATCGACTCGGAATGACCCCCCATAGAACAATAACAACACATAGAGAAAAAGACTAAAAAGAAAAGGAGAATAGAAAGAGAAAAGAGAAAAGAGAAAAGCTTCACAACCCCCAGAACTAGGACAGGGTTATTAGTAAATTATAACAACATGCTCCCTAATTTCACAATATCTCCTAATGTAGAGATTTAGAATGGTCTGATTCCTTATATACTAACCAGGGGTCCCAAATGGCAGTAAAGACCTGGTTTCATTCATTGCCATATAGTGATCAATACGTGCGCACCACTCAGACATAGTAGGAATGACACTGGATTTCCAGTGTACTGGTATAACCGCGTTTGAAGCACTGAGAATATGACAAAGTAATGACTTTTTATATTGGGATTGAGGTCTGCGTAAAAAATTAAGGGGGACATTTACTAAGCAGTGATAAGAGCGGAGAAGTGAGCCAGTGGAAAAATTTCCCCATCAACCAATCAGCAGCTCTGTATCATTTTATAGTATGTCAATTCTAGATGTTACTTCAGTGCTGATTGGTTGCCATGAGCAACTTCTCCACTGGCTCACTTCTCCGCTCTTATCACTGCTTAGTAAATGTACCCCTAAGTAACCAAAAACTAGGACAAAAGGTAATTCCTCCCCAAAAATAATACCGGCTGATGAAACACACATTTCATGCAAAGTAAGATCTAGCAAAATCCATCCAAGTCAGACGGAGATGCGCAAAAACTACCGAAATTCACTTCTGCTCATGCGCTGTGTGTTTAAAGGCGCTATTTGCATCTGTAAAAATAAATGTGTCCAACTCAGAATCAGACCCAGACAGTGGGCAACATACACGTGTGTACTGGGTGCACTGTTACTAAACCAAGGCGTCCTAAGGTTTGAATATACCATAGTAATTAACCACCATTTGTTACTAGGCTTCTGATGTCCATCCCTAATCTGTTCTGTCTGTGTATGGAAGCCACATTCTACAGACATGAAAATAACAGAAAATGGCAGCTATAGTGTCATTAAGAGGCCAGCAATATAGCTCTCCACAGTCACAAATAGTAACAGTGCCACCATATGGCCATCACATGCACTGCACATATTGTTCTGCAGGAAGCGTTTCACACTATAATAACTTTTGGATGTAAGCACTTTTATTTTTTTCTTAATTAGTATATCTGCCCTACTGCTGGTAATGAGATTACAGTGTGAGTGATGTGGCACAGATGGCAAAGAACGATCCGACTGGAATTTTTAAAATTGCCACGGGGCGCATGCGCAGCAACCATCCTGTAAAGTGCCCAGAGACGGAGCATTGCGGGGCGTGGTGGCCCACATGGGGGGGGGGGGAGGGGGGGACGTGACGTGGGCGGTTGGCGTGATTGAGGTGGCTGTGTAATGTCACACGCAGCCGTTGCGATCACTAAAATGGCGGCGGGACTCCTATGGGCACAGCCAAGCTGTACCGGCAGTAGGCTACCCTATTTTTAGCAGAATTTGCAATCCTTACTGCATCAGGTCCTGAGCTCACATATAAAATATAATATTCTATGCATCACATGTACATGCTCACCACTGACTGGCTGCTGGAATTACCTCTGCTGCCTGCAGGAAAGGAAGAGTTCATGTCATTCAGATATATGTAGATATATGCAGATGCAAAAACTATTGTTTTCATTTAGAAAAATAAAATGGAAGGTCCTAAATTATACGGTTTTATACAGTATGTTGTTGACCACAGCAATAAAACATAAACCATTTATATAGAGGATTATCTGACACCACAACCTTCATTTATCATCATTATAATCCTCGTTATGACAGTAACGGCACATCCCCACAATGTGCTGCTGAGGAATACAGCTTTTTTCACTATTGTAACTCTCAGCCTGTTTCCCTCCTACCCCTGTCACTTGCAGCCATGTCCTCACCAACACAATCACACAAGGAGACTGGTCACTTCCGCCCATAAGATAAGCTCCCACAACGTTGTCTCAAATACTCTGTGCTGCTGTGAGCATTGTGACAATCTGAATGGCTGCAGATTGCTCTATTACCACTCATGGATGTGCAGGAAACAGAAAATGAATTAATTTAAACAGTTCTCTGAACCTACTCAATGTATAAAAAATGACTCATGTATAACCACAGTCCCAGATAGTATATGAGTGACTGGTGGGCCAAGAATGACTAAATTGAAGTGTAATTACACTACATGCACACCATCTCAGATGTAACTGAGGGGGAGATTTACCAAATCACGGCGAGAGATAAAGTGAAGTTATTCAAAGCAACCAGTATCTAATGCTGATTACACACTATCAGTGTGCCGATATGAAAAACACTCCAATCCGACTGAGCAGTTATTGGATCAGTGTGTACAGTGTCGGACTGGGGAGTGAAGGGCCCACCAGGGACATGCAATCACTGGGGCCCACTAAGGGGCTTTGCCATATGCTGGAAGAGGTGTGGCCACCTGACCAGAGAGGAGTGGCCAGCCATTATAGGAGCTGTGGGCTTTGGGACCCTAAGTTGGCAGCCACATTAGTGCAGCTCTACCTCACTGCCCACTTCAAGCTGTTGTGTACAGTGCATCCGGAAAGTATTTACAGCGCTTCAATTTTTCCACATTTTGTTATGTTACAGCCTTATTCCAAAATGGAATAAATTAATTTTTTCCCCCTCAAAATTCTACACACAATACCCCATAATGACAACGTGAATTTTTGTTGTTGTTGAGATTTTTGCTAATTTATTTAAAAAATAAAAATAAAATCACATGTAAATAAGTATTCACAGCCTTTGCCATGAAGCTCAAAATTGAGCTCAGATGCATCCTGTTTCCACTGATCATCCTTGAGATGTTCTTACAGCTTAATTGGAGTCCACCTGTGGTAAATTCAGTTGATTGGACATGCCTTGGAAAGGCACACACCTGTCTATATAAGGGGTGGTCTTCAGTATGCCGGCTGTCGGGATCCCGGCGCACAGTATACCGGCGCCGGGATCCCGACAGCCGGCATACCGACACTTATTCTCCCTCGCGGGGGTCCACGACCCCCCTGGAGGGAGAATAAAATAGCGTGGCGAGCGCAGCGTGCCCGCAAGGGGCTCATTTGCGCTCGCCACACTGTCGGTAAGCCGGTGGTCGGGCTCCCGGCGCCGGTATGCTGGTCGCCGGGAGCCCGACCGCCGGCATACCATAGTGAACCCCTATATAAGGTCCCAGAAATGTCTGAGCACAAACCAAGCAGGAAGTCAAAGGAATTGTTTGTAGACCTCCGAGACAGGATTGTCTCGAGGCACAAATCTGGGGAAGGGTACATAAAAATATCTGCTGCTTTGAAGGTCCCAATGAGCACAGTGGCCTCCATCATCCGTAAATGGAAGAAGTTCGGAACCAACAGGACTCTTCCTAGAGCTGGCTGAATGGGCGGATAAGGGCCCCAGTTCATTGCTTTGCCCAGGGTCTACAATGCTAAGATGCCTCTGTCAGCCCAATAATTGCATAGTGTGTATCCGGCGTAACTGTCAGTTTTCTAGCACAGCCTGTAAAATAACAGTAAGAAGCTGATTGGTACTTTATCTCTCTTCTCTTTATCACTCTCCAGCATGTGATAAATCTCCTCCTATGACTGTCACCTCTGTATGATTGTGGGATTATTATATTATCTCCCAGTAATCCAGGTACCAAAATGAGTCTGTTACCTCAGTACTACAGAGCATCCACGAATGGGAAGAAGTACCATCATGAGTAATAGTGCAAGTGCTATGAGGTTTCCATTTTATTTGCTTTTTATCTGTTAGAATCCAATGTTAAGCCACTTGGTTTTTACTAACGACATATTATTATTATCATCATCATCATCATCATCATCATCATCATCATATACTATCTGCTGCTATATGAGGACGTATTCCAGGGCACACTTTCTCAACTATCCTCAACACCTCAGTTCAGATCTATGATGGGTGCAGGGTGTGTGGGGCACATGGGCCTCTGCACCCATATAATTATGGAAAACGCTCTGTCGGCCCGGTGCTGGGTGCAGAGCTGCAGAAATCACTGGAAAAATGGTGGCAGGGGTAATGCTCCTGTTGATTTGCGCATGTGCAGTAGATGTCCCCGGGAACAGGATGCAGGCACGGAGCCAAAGTCTACTGTACCATTGGAGAGTAGGGGGGCCGCATGGAGTCTGCACATGGGCCCCTCCTCTCTTAAACTGCCCCTGGTGTAGATGAACAATGATGCACAACCTGCAGCTCCATTTCCTACCTCTGATCCAGAGACTTCTCCGTGGACAACACTCAAATCCAAATGTGGTATGTGTGCACTTACCTGAAGCAGTATCATTGTCTGATCTGGCCTGCAGGGAGGAAGAGAAGTGCAAACAGTTATATTGGGAACAATGCAGATTCATTCATCCCAACTTCTTTATAGTAAATCGGGGCCTTGCGCGTGCGGATGGAAAGGGAACTCCCAGCCACGTCACTGTGGGGGGATTGCCTGTCACTGCTACCCCTGGGCTACCTCTACAATGTGAATAGATGCCCTGCGCATGCGTAAAAAAGCAAGAAACTGCGCACCTGGACAAATCATACTGCAATGCAAGGGGAGCAAATACATTTATTGTTTTTGCATGCATGGTAAATATTGACTGCTTATGCATGTAGCCCACAAATGCTGGACAGGTTTATTTTTAGGTCTGTAGTTGTTGTGGTACACAAGTGGCGCTACCCAGTGAACCAATTAGCAATGTGTTTTATCTTTCAGAGAATGATAATTTAAGATATGTTCACAATACCTTATTTAATAAACAAATCATGACAGATAAAATAACACAATGCATAAAAAATGTGAGAATAACAGAAATTGCATTCTTTAAAAACTTTTCAAATGAATATAAAAGTCATAAAAGTGGGGCGTACCGCATCTGGTGTACTGGAGCCGCAGGTGTCAATGGAATGGACTGCAGAGTAACCGGTTTACCCTGCATAGGCTCCTAAGCTTTACCAGTCGGTGATGTCTCAGTCCCCAATGTAGTCTCGCTCAAAGTTGCTGGTGTCCACAGGTGGAGTCCACTGACGTGTTTCGAGACATCTAGTATCTTTTTCAAGGCTTATGCAGGGTAAACCGGTTACTCTGCAGTCCATTCCAACCAAACCTGCGGCTCCTGTACACCAGATGCGGTACGCCCCACTTTTATGACTTTTATATTCATTTGAAAAGTTTTTAAAGAATGCAGTTTCTTTTATTCTCACATTGTTTATGCATTGTGTACTTTTATCTGTCATGATTTGTTTATTAAATAAGGTATTGTGAACATATATTAAATTATCATTCTCTGAAAGATAAAACACATTGCTAATTGGTTCACTGGGTAGCGCCACTTGTGTGCCACAACAACCACAAACCTACATTTACACTACATGCTTTATTGGGGAAGCCAAGTGTCACTCACGGCCAGCTTAAACCCAGAGGAAGCGCCCGGCTCTATCCCTCCAACCCACATTTTGCGTTAATAGGTTTATTTTTACACTGCAATTTAGATTTGAGCTTGGACATGCACCTCCCAATTCTAAACCTCTCTGTGCATTGTACATCTGTTCAGTGACATCAAGAGGACGGGAGCGGGTACTCTTTATCCGAGCCTGTAGGAGGGGCCTGGCGGGGGCATGGGGCCCGCTGCCCTCCCCCTTCCCTTTGCGGACAGCCACACGTCTGGCAGGGAGAGAGCAGCAGTCAGTACTCTCTCCCTGCATGATGAAAAGGCGCAATTGCGCCCACCCACCTCCGTCAATAGGTTCTGACACCGGCGCCCCCCACCACCATGCAGCTGCTCAGACATTATATTTTTTTATATTTTACAAGCAGCAGGGGCTCTCAGTACCAGGGCCCGGCAGAACTGTCGATGTCCCTGCATCTGCCCTACCTGCAGTGCAACATGGCTTTGCCAAGGTGCAAAGTTACTTGCTCTCTTTGCTTTGCTCACAACTCAGAATCAGCCCATGTGTGTAAGTGCACAAATTAGTCCGCATAATGGGCCTAATTCAGACCTGTTCACTCGCTAGGTTTTTTTTGCAGTCCTGCGTTCGCATAGTCGCCACCCATAGGGGAGGGTATTTTCGCTTTGCAAGTGTGCGAACGCATGTATAGCAGAGTTGTACAAACAGATCTTGTGCAGTCTCTGAGTAGCCCAGGACTTACTCAGCCGCTGCGATCACTTCAGCCTGTCCAGGACCAAAATTGACGTCAGGAACCCTCCCTGCAAAAGCAAGGACACGCCTGCGTTTTTCCAACCACTCCCAGAAAACGGTCAGTTGCCACCCACAAACGCCTTCTATCTGTCAATCTCCTTGCGAACGCCAGTGCAAATGGATACTTCGCACAAACCCATCGCTGAGCGGCGATCTGCTTTGTACCCGTGCGACGCGCCTGCGCATTGCGGTTGATGCGCATGCGCAGTTTAGACCTGATCGCCTGCTGTATGAAAACGCAGCCTATCAATCAGGTCTGAATTAGGCCCAATGTATTTCAAAGCACACGCCCACCTCACGGTCCCAGGAACTAACCAGACCTAGCTTGGAAGATACACTTGGAAGTGCACATGGTTCAAACAGTGAAACATAACTTTGATGTCCATCCTACTGCCACGTTACTATTACTATACTACCACTTTACTAAAGCTTTATTCATGTAAACATTTCTACTATTCTCTTAATGCATAGGTCTGCAAATTTGGTCCTCATTACCCCACACAGTGCATGTTTTGCAGGTCTCCTCACAGAATCACAAGTGAAATAATTAACTCCACCTGTGGACTTAAAATGTGTCTGTGAGTAATTACTACACCTGTGCACCTGCTGGGTTACCTGCAAAACATGCACTGTGTGGGGGTAATGAAGACCGAGTTTGCAGACCTATGTCTTAAAGTATTACCCAGTTTTGCTTAATTTATATCTTAAATTAATCAGGATTGCAATGAGAAAATAAGAATTTACTTACCGATAATTCTATTTCTCGTAGTCCGTAGTGGATGCTGGGGACTCCGTAAGGACCATGGGGAATAGCGGCTCCGCAGGAGACTGGGCACAAAAGTAAAGCTTTAGAACTACCTGGTGTGCACTGGCTCCTCCCCCCATGACCCTCCTCCAAGCCTCAGTTAGGATACTGTGCCCGGACGAGCGTACACAATAAGGAAGGATTTTGAATCCCGGGTAAGACTCATACCAGCCACACCAATCACACCATATAACTTGTGATCTAAACCCAGTTAACAGCATGATAACAGAGGAGCCTCTAGAAAAGATGGCTCACTACAGCAATAACCCGATTTTTTTGGGTAACAATAACTATGTACCAGTATTGCAGACAATCCGCACTTGGGATGGGCGCCCAGCATCCACTACGGACTACGAGAAATAGAATTATCGGTAAGTAAATTCTTATTTTCTCTGACGTCCTAGTGGATGCTGGGGACTCCGTAAGGACCATGGGGATTATACCAAAGCTCCCAAACGGGCGGGAGAGTGCGGATGACTCTGCAGCACCAAATGAGAGAACTCCAGGTCCTCCTCAGCCAGGGTATCAAATTTGTAGAATTTTACAAACGTATTTGCTCCTGACCAAGTAGCTGCTCGGCAAAGTTGTAAAGCCGAGACCCCTCGGGCAGCCGCCCAAGATGAGCCCACCTTCCTTGTGGAATGGGCTTTTACAGATTTTGGCTGTGGCAGGCCTGCCACAGAATGTGCAAGCTGAATTGTACAGGTTGAGTATCCCATATCCATATATTCCGAAATACGGAATATTCCGAAATACGGACATTTTTGAGTGAGAGTGAGATAGTGAAACCTTTGTTTTTTGATGGCTCAATATACACAAACTTTGTTTAATACACAAAGTTATTAAAAATATTGTATTAAATGACCTTTAGGCTGTGTGTATAAGGTGTATATGAAACATAAATGAATTGTGTGAATGTAGACACACTTTGTTTAATGCACAAAGTTATAAAAAATATGGTCTAAAATGACCTACAGGCTGTGTGTATAAGGTGTATATGTAACATAAATGCATTCTGTGCTTATATTTAGGTCCCATCTCCATGATATCTCTTTATGGTATGCAATTATTCCAAAATACGGAAAAATCCGATATCCAAAATACCTCTTGTCCCAAGCATTTTGGATAAGGGATACTCAACCTGTACTACAAATCCAACGAGCAATAGTCTGCTTAGAAGCAGGAGCACCCAGCTTGTTGGGTGCATACAGAATAAACAACGAGTCAGATTTTCTGACTCCAGCCGTCCTGGAAACCTATATTTCCAGGGCCCTGACAACGTCTAGCAACTTGGAGTCCTCCAAGTCCCTAGTAGCCGCAGGCACCACAATAGGTTGATTCAGGTGAAACGCTGAAAACCACCTTAGGTAGAAACTGAGGACAAGTCCTCAATTCCGCCCTGTCCGAATGGAAAATCAGATGAGGGCTTTTACAGGATAAAGCCGCCAATTCTGACACGCACCTGGCCCAGGCCAGGGCCAACAGCATGACCACTTTCCATGTGAGATATTTTAACTCCACATATTTAAGTGGTTCAAACCAATGTGACTTTTGGAACCCAAAAACTACATTTAGATCCCAAGGTGCCACTGGAGGCACAAAAGGAGGCTGTATATACAGTACCCCTTTCACAAACGTCTGAACTTCAGGGACTGAAGCTAGTTCTTTTTGGAAGAAAATTGACAGGGCCGAAATTTGAACCTTAATGGACCCCCATTTCAGGCCCATAGACACTCCTGTTTGCAGGAAATGTAGGAATCGACCTAGTTGAAAATTCCTCCGTCGGGGCCTTACTGGCCTCGCACCACGCAACATATTTTCGCCAAATGCGGTGATAATGTTTTGCGGTAATATCTTTCCTGGCTTTGATCAGGATAAGAATGACTTCATCCGGAATGCCTTTCTCCTTCAGGATCCGGCGTTCAACCGCCATGCCGTCAAACGCAGCCGCGGTAAGTCTTGGAACAGACAGGGTCCTTGCTGGAGCAGGTCCCTTCTTAGAGGTAGAGGCCACGGATCCTCCGTGAGCATCTCTTGAAGTTCCGGTTACCAAGTCCTTCTTGGCCAATCCGGAGCCACGAATATAGTGCTTACTCCTCTCCATCTTATAATTCTCAGTACCTTGGGTATGAGAGGCAGAGGAGGGAACACATACACTGACTGGTACACCCACTGTGTTACCAGAGCGTCTACAGCTATTGCCTGAGGGTCCCTTGACCTGGCGCAATACTTGTCGAGTTTTATAAACATGTGGAAGACTTCTGGGTGAAGTCCCCACTCTCCCGGGTGGGGGTCGTGTCTGCTGAGGAAGTCTGCTTCCCAGTTGTCCACTCCCGGAATGAATACTGCTGACAGTGCTATCACATGATTTTCCGCCCAGCGAAGAATCCTTGCAGCTTCTGCCTTGCCCTCCTGCTTCTTGTGTCACCCTGTCTGTTTACGTGGGTGACTGCCGTGATGTTGTCCGAATGGATCAACTCCGGGTGACCTTGAAGTAGAGGTCTTGCTGAGCTTAGAGCATTGTAAATGGCCCTTAGCTTCAGGATATTTATGTGAAGTGATGTCTCCAGGCTTGACCATAAGCTCTGGAAATTCCTTCCCTGTGTGACTGCTCCCCAGCCTCGCAGGCTGGCATCCGTGGTCACCAGGACCCAGTCCTGAATGTCGAATCTGCGGCCCTCTAGAAGATGAGCACTCTGCAACCACCACAGGAGAGACACCCTTGTGCTTGGTGACAGGGTTATCCGCTGATGCATCTGAAGATGCGACCCGGACCATTTGTCCAGCAGGTCCCACTGGAAAGTTCTTGCGTGGAATCTGCCGAATGGGATTGCTTCGTAGGAAGCCACCATTTTTCCCAGAACCCTTTCATTGATGTACTGAGACTTGGCTCGGTTATAGGAGGTTCCCGACTAGCTCGGATAACTCCCTGACTTTCTCCTCCGGGAGAAACACCTTTTTCTGGACTGTGTCCAGGATCATCCCTAGGAACAGAAGACGAGTCGTCGGAATCAGCTGCGATTTTGGAATATTGAGAATCCAATCGTGCTGCCGCAACACTACCTGAGATAGTGCTACACCGACCTCCAACTGTTCCCTGGATCTTACCCTTATCAGGGAATCGTCCAAGTAAGGGTTAACTAAAATTCCCTTCCTTCGAAAGAGTATCATCATTTCGGCCATTACCTTGGTAAAGACCCGGGGTGCCGTGGACCATCCATACGGCAGCGTCTGAAACTGATAGTGACAGTTCTGTACCACAAACCTGAGGTACCCTTGGTGAGAAGGGTAAATTGGGACATGAAGGTAAGCATCCTTGATGTCCCGAGACATCATGTAGTCCCCTTCTTCCAGGTTCGCAATCACTGCTCTGAGTGACTCAATCTTGAATTTGAACCTCCGTATGTAAGTGTTCAAGATTTTAGATTTAGAATCGGTCTCACCGAGCCGTCCGGCTTCGGTACCACAACAGTGTGGAATAATACCCCGTTCCCTGTTGCAGGAGGGGTACCTTGATTATCACCTGCTGGGAATACAGCTTGTGAATGGCTTCCAAAACTGCCTCCCTGTCAGAGGGAGACATCGGTAAAGCCGACTTTAGGAAACGGCGAGGGGGAGACGTCTCGAATTCCAATTTGTACCCCTGAGATATCACCTGAAGGATCCAGGGGTCTAATTGCGAGTGAGCCCACTGCGCGCTGAAATTCATTGAGACGGGCCCCCACCGTGCCTGATTCTGCTTGTAAAGCCCCAGCGTCATACTGAGGGCTTGGCAGAGGCGGGAGAGGGCTTCTGTTCCTGGGAACTGGCTGATTTCTGCAGCCTTTTTCCTCTCCCTCTGTCACGGGGCAGAAATGAGGAACCTTTTGCCCACTTGCCCACGAAAGGACTGCGCCTGATAATACGGCGTCTTCTTATGTTGAGAGGCGACCTGGGGTACAAACGTGGATTTCCCAGCTGTTGCCGTGGCCACCAGGTCTGAAAGACCGACCCCAAATAACTCCTCCCCTTAATAAGGCAATACTTCCAAATGCCGTTTGGAATCCGCATCACCTGACCACTGTCGTGTCCATAACCCTCTACTGGCAGAAATGGACAACGCACTTAGACTTGATGCCAGTCGGCAAATATTCCGCTGTGCATCACGCATATATAGAAATGCATCTTTTAAATGCTCTATAGGCAATAATATACTGTCCCTATCTAGGGTATCAATATTTTCAGTCAGGGAATCCGACCACGCCAACCCAGCACTGCACATCCAGGCTGAGGCGATTGCTGGTCGCAGTATAACACCAGTATGTGTGTAAATACATTTTAGGATACCCTCCTGCTTTCTATCAGCAGGATCCTTAAGGGCGGCCATCTCAGGAGAGGGTAGAGCCCTTGTTCTTACAAGCGTGTGAGCGCTTTATCCACCCTAGGGGGTGTTTCCCAACGCACCCTAACCTCTGGCGGGAAAGGATATAATGCCAATAACATTTTAGAAATTATCAGTTGTTATCGGGGGAAACCCACGCATCATCACACACCTCATTTAATTTCTCAGATTCAGGAAAACTACAGGTAGTTTTTCCTCACCGAACATAATACCCCTTTTTGGTGGTACTCGTATTATCAGAAATGTGTAAAACATTTTTCATTGCCTCAATCATGTAACGTGTGGCCCTACTGGAAGTCACATTTGTCTCTTCACCGTCGACACTGGAGTCAGTATCCGTGTTGGCGTCTATATCTGCCATCTGAGGTAACGGGCGCTTTAGAGCCCCTGACGGCCTATGAGACGTCTGGACAGGCACAAGCTGAGTAGCCGGCTGTCTCATGTCAACCACTGTCTTTTATACAGAGCTGACACTGTCACGTAATTCCTTCCAACAGTTCATCCACTCAGGTGTCGACCCCCTAGGGGGTGACATCACTATTACAGGCAATCTGCTCCGTCTCCACATCATTTTTCTCCTCATACATGTCGACACAAACGTACCGACACACAGCACACACACAGGGAATGCTCTGATAGAGGACAGGACCCCACTAGCCCTTTGGGGAGACAGAGGGAGAGTTTGCCAGCACACACCAGAGCGCTATATATATACAGGGATAACCTTATATAAGTGTTTTTCCCCTTATAGCTGCTGTATTTTTAATACTGCGCGTAATTAGTGCCCCCCTCTCTTTTTTAACCCTTTCTGTAGTGTAGTGACTGCAGGGGAGAGCCAGGGAGCTTCCCTCCAACGGAGCTGTGAGGGAAAATGGCGCCAGTGTGCTGAGGAGATAGGCTCCGCCCCCTTCTCGGCGGCCTTATCTCCCGTTTTCCTGTGTATTCTGGCAGGGGTTAAATTCATCCATATAGCCCAGGAGCTATATGTGATGCATTTTTTTGCCATCCAAGGTGTTTTTATTGCGTCTCAGGGCGCCCCCCCCCCAGCGCCCTGCACCCTCAGTGACCGGAGTGTGAAGTGTGCTGAGAGCAATGGCGCACAGCTGCAGTGCTGTGCGCTACCTTGTTGAAGACAGGACGTCTTCTGCCGCCGATTTTCCGGACCTCTTCTGTCTTCTGGCTCTGTAAGGGGGCCGGCGGCGCATATCTGGGACCTATCCATGGCTGGGCCTGTGATCGGTCCCTCTGGAGCTAATGTCCAGTAGCCTAAGAAGCCCAATCCACTCTGCACGCAGGTGAGTTCGCTTCTTCTCCCCTTAGTCCCTCGATGCAGTGAGCCTGTTGCCAGCAGGTCTCACTGAACATAAAAAAACCTAAAACTAAACTTTTCACTAAGCAGCTCAGGAGAGCCACCTAGTGTGCACCCTTCTCGTTCGGGCACAAAAATCTAACTGAGGCTTGGAGGAGGGTCATAGGGGAAGGAGCCAGTGCACACCAGGTAGTTCTAAAGCTTTACTTTTGTGCCCAGTCTCCTGCGGAGCCGCTATTCCCCATGGTCCTTACGGAGTCCCCAGCATCCACTAGGACGTCAGAGAAATAGGGACTACCTTGGCCTGCATATCCATCCATTGCTTTCCAAATAACTGGGTAAATTTATGCAAACACTGGCGCATACTTGCCTACCTGACCCTCTCCATGAGGGAGAAAATGCTGTGTTCCTGGACTTTCCTGGTAATGTATGATTGCCATCACATGTGGTGAGCTAGTTAATTGATAAGAAAGATGTTTCACCACAGGCAGGGGCGTCAGAACGTTTTTTGGTTGGGGGGGGCCAAGATAAAATATCTGTTTGGCGCCCCTAGCTTCTGGCCACCATAGATGGGTCGCTTGCACCTATACAGAACTCTATGGGACAGCTGGCAGTGAGTGGCCCCTTATACACATTACACCTGGTAGAGCCCCTTATACACATTATGGCAGGTAGAGCCCATTACACACATTATGGCAGGTAGAGCCCATTACACACATTATGCCAGGTAGAGCCCATTACACACATTATGCCAGGTAGAGCCCATTACATACATTGCACCTGGTAGAGCCGCTTGTACACATTACACCTGGTAGAGCCCACAGATATAGCCCATTATACATATTACGCCTGGTAGAGCCTATTACACATTACACCAGGTAGAGCCCATTATATATATTACGCCGCTATAGCCCATTATACATATTACGCCAGATATAGCACATTACACATTATACATTACGCCTGGTAGAGTCCATTATACACATTACGCCTGGTAGAGCCCATTACACGTTATACATTACGCCAGATATAGCCCATAATACACATCTGCTAGATAGAGCGCATCCTCCTCCTCCTTATTGCTCCTCTCGCTACTCCTTCCCCACAGCCAGCAGCTATGCTGCTGCTTACCTCTGCTGTCACGAGCAGCACGTCTCCGCAGAGCATAGACACTTCGGTAAATGAGCTGGGGTTGGTGGAGCACACGGGGAAGGCAGCTTTAGCGCTGCCCGCTGTGTAAAGTAATAGATTTAGCGGTGCCGGAAGCACTGCTGCTAGCAGGGCCGGCCCGAGCTCAATTTTTTTGGTAAGCGAATATAGATTTTTAGTGCCCCTTGATGGGATACATTTTGTAAAGGGGCAGCATGCGCCGAAGGCAAAAAGGGGTGTGGCTTCACAAGGAAGGGGCAAGGCCACACAATAGTAACGCCATGGGCAGGGAGACAGTGGGTGACTTGGAAGGCAATGTAGCTAGCAGCCAGCTGTAGGATTGACAGTGATAGGAGTCCCAGTGGGATAGGGCCCTGGGAATTTCCTCCCAGGCCCGGCACTATTATAGTGGTAACCGGTGGCAGAAGCAATCAGTAGGTATCAAACTGGTAGACTGTGCTCCCAATATAATAACTCATTCACAGTTCTCTAAAAAAAAACAGCATATAACACATCACACACAGTAATCTCATACCCCACTGGGGGAGAACTGGGGAGAGAGCAGGAGAGAGGGACACAAGGGGAGAGACGGGGAGCGAGACGGTGAGAGGCACACAGGGGGAGAGCAGGTGAGAGACACACGAGGGGAGAGGTACACGGGGGAGAGACACTGAGAGAGCAGGTGAGAGGCACACAGGGAGTGAGACAGGGAGAGAGCAGGTGAGAGGCACACAGGGAGAGAGCAGGTGAGAGGCACACAGGGAAAGAGCAGGTGAGAGGCACACAAAGGGAGAGGCAGGGAGAGCAGGTGAGAAAGGCAGAGATCAGGTGAGAGGAACACGGGGAGAGCAGGTGAAAGGCACACGAGGGGAGAGGCAGTGAGAGAGCAGGTGAGAGGTACACGGGTGAGAGACAGGGAGAGAGCAGGTGAGAGGTACACGGTTGAGGGACAGGGAGAGAGCAGGTGAGAGGCACACAGGGAGAGAGCAGATGAGAGGTACATGGAGGAGAAACAGGGATAGAGCAGGTGAGAGGCACACGAGGGGAGAGGAAGGGGGAGAGCAGGTGAGAGGCACACAGGGCGTGAGACAGGGGGAGAGGCAGGGAGAGAGCAGGTGAGAGGCACACGGGGGGAAAGACAGGGAGAGAGCAGGTGAGAGGCACATGGGTGGAGAGACAGGGAGAGAGCAGGTGAGAGGCACACGGGGAGTGAGACAGGGAGAGAGCAGGTGAGAGGAACACAGGGGGAGAGCAGGTGAGAGGCACACGAGGGGAGAGGCAGTGAGAGAGCAGGTGAGAGGTACACGGGGGAGAGACAGGGAGAGAGCAGGTGAGAGGCACACAGGGGAGAGCAGGTGAGAGGTACACGTGGGAGAAACAGGGATAGAGCAGGTGAGAGGTACATGGAGGAGAAACAGGGATAGAGCAGGTGAGAGGCACACGAGGGGAGAGGAAGGGGGAGAGCAGGTGAGAGGCACACAAGGAGTGAGGCTGGGGAAGAGGCAGGGAGAGAGCAGGTGAGAGGCACACAGGGGGAGAGACAGGGAGAGAGCAGGTGAGAGGCACACAGGGAGTGAGACAGGGGGAGAGGCAGGGAGAGACAGGGAGAGAGCAGGTGAGAGGCACACGGGTGGAGAGACAGGGAGAGAGCAGGTGAGCGGCACATGGGGGGAGAGACAGGGAGAGAGCGGGGGAGAGACAGGGAGAGAGCAGGTGAGAGGCACACGGGGGGAGAGACAGGGAGAGAGCAGGTGAGCGGCACACGGGGGAGAGACAGGTAGAGAGCAGGTGAGAGGCACATGGGGGAGAGACAGGGAGAGAGCAGGGGAGAGGCACACGGGGGGAGAAACAGGGAGAGAGCAGGTGAGAGGCGCACGGGGAGAGTCAGGGAGAGAGCAGGTGAGAGGCACACGGGGGGAGAGACAGGGAGAGAGCAGGCGAGAGGCACACGGGGGGAGGGGTGGTCTTCAGTATGCCGGCGGTCGGGCTCCCGGCGACCAGCATAACGGCGCCGGGAGCCCGACAGCCGGCATACCGACACTTATTCTCCCTCGTGGGGGTCCACGACCCCCCTGGAGGGAAAATAAAATAGTGTGGCACGCATAGCGCGCCACTGTGCCCGTAGCGTGGCGAGCGCAGCGAGCCCGCAAGGGGCTCATTTGCGCTCGCCACACTGTCGGTAAGCCGGCGGTCGGGCTCCCGGCGCCGGTATGCTGGTCGCCGGAAGCCCGGCCGCCGGCATATCGTAGTGAACCCGGGGGGAGAGACAGGGAGAGAGCAGGTGAGAGGCACGGGATCCGGTCTGAAGATCGACAGTGTCTAGGTCGACAATGTTTAGGTCGACCACTATAGGTCGACAGTCACTAGGTCGACATGGATGGAAGGTCGACAGGGTTTCTAGGTCGACGTGTGCTAGGTCGACAGGTCTAAAGGTCGACATGAGTTTTTCACATTTTTTTTTCTTTTTTTGAATTTTTTCATACTTAACGATCCACCTGGACTACGATTGGAACAGTAAAGTGTGCCGAGCGAAGCGGTAGCGGAGCGAAGGCACCATGCCCGAAGCATGGCGAGTGAAGCGAGCCATGCGAGGGTACGCGGTGCACTAATTTGGGATCCCGGTCACTCTACGAAGAAAACGACACAAAAAAATAATAATCCTCATGTCGACCTTTAGACCTGTCGACCTAGCACATGTCGACCTAGAAACCCTGTCGACCTTCCATCCATGTCGACCTAGTGACTGTCGACCTATAGTGGTCGACCTAAACATTGTCAACCTAGACACTGTCGATTTGATGAACCACACCCGAGAGGCACACGGGGGGAGAGACAGGGAGAGAGCAGGTGAGAGACAAACGGGGGAGAGAGCAGGTGAGAGGCACATGGGGGGCGTTGGAAACTAGGGGCATCGAACTGATGCTGCAACAGCCTGCTGGATAATATTAGACAGACTGTAGTGTGGAGTAAAGAAGTTTATTAATTAATGTATAAGAGTATGAGCAACATGAAACTGAAAATAATAGATTACACCAGCGTACCTAAATAAGAGGCCCCTGGGATTTGATGGCGCAGGCACCGGCGGGCAGCGCGTTCCAACTGTTAAATTGCGCTTCTTCCACTTGAATGTTAATTGTGGCGTCCTGCCCCAGCACAGTTTCCGCATATTGTAATGAGCGGCGTGACGTCATGACGCCCCGACGCTCATTACATATGCACTGCAGGCTTAACAAGGAAGATCCGCGATCAGTGAGTGCAGTAGTTAGATAGTAGGGACACAGACTGCCGGTTATATATCGGCTAGCGCGCCTTCAATATGCGGCGCCTTACACAGCTATCGTAGTGACTGTGTGAGTGTTAATACAACGCGGACAGCGCTGAAGCTGGTGGCGGCGGCTGCGGGTCCGGGTGGATGTAGATGGCGCCTCTCTCATGTTTTGGGGGGAGCGAGCTGCCCCCTTGCCCCCCCCCCATTCCGACGCCCCTGACCACAGGTGATGGCAATCATACATTACCAGGAATGTCCAGGAACCAGAGCCGGCCTTAGCTATAGGCAGGCTAGGCATTTGCCTAGGGCATTCAAGCATGTCTAGGGGCATCCAAGCATGTCCCTGCAGTATCTCATGCTGAGAGGGACAGTCCGCAAACTAACTGTTACTTTCCAAATGTATTCAATCAGTACTTGTATACACTGCTGTCTACATTTGTCAAAAAAAATGCACACTGTGCCTTAAACTTCCTCTGACATGCTTGAATGCCCCTGACTTGTGAGACCTCAGACAGACAGCAGAAGCCCAGTAAATGCAATTCCTGGACCTGTGACATTTTTACTGACTATATAAGGTTATTACTGGATGGCTTCTTATGGTAACACATGTGTATTTTGGAAGACTGCTTCACAGAAACCTGACATCACCTACAGTGGCGGTTCTTGCCACGGGCAAGCGGTACTTTTGCCCGGGGCGCCGCCTTCCGGAGGGCGCCGGCGCCATCCGGAGGGCGCCGCACCAGGGCAAGATCCGCCACTGTGCCCCCCGCAGTACCCTGCTGTGCCCCCCCCCCCGCTTTGAAGGGAACCAGACGCGTAGCGTCTAGTTTCCCTTCATTGAGAGGACTTTAGTTGTGTGGTGCGCGATGACGTTATCGCGCACCGCACAGCAAAGGTCCTCTTCATGAAGGGAAACTAGACGCTACGGTCTAGTTTCCCTTCATGTAGAGGACCTTTGCTGTGCGATGCGCGATGACGTCATCGCGCACCGCACAGCATAGTGGCACAGACACTAGGGGTCATAATTGACCTCTAGTGTCTATGCTGTTCTATGGGAGAGACGTAATAACGTCTCTCCCATAGATCGAAGAGAGGAGAAGAGCGGCGCCGCCGGCGGATGGGGGTCTGCAGCGGTCTGGATCAGGAACGGGGATGGTAAGTATACTTTTTTTTCTTTTCTCTTTTCTTTCAGCGTCGTGACCACGCCCCCATTCGAAGCCACGCCCCCATATTTTGCCCGGGGCGCCACAAGACTAAGAACCGGCCCTGATCACCTATACTGCTTGTGCACATGGGGGAGGGGGACCCTGCCATCCTGTGTGTGTCCCTTATCCCTGTGCAAACCCCAGGTGTCTGCAGGGACATAACATGGGCAGTGTTCTCCCCACACTTTATTTCCTAGTCAGTCCATGCCGTAAAATTCCCCTGCCATCTAGCACTGTAACGTGGTCAGTAAGTTGCGTTGTGCTATTTCTATATGAAACATCAGTGCAGCGTGACTTTTGGACACATCAGACTGGAGGGCAGAGCATTTAGTTCCCACAGTATAAAGTAAAGGGCATGCAGTTAACGGGAGTAACAGACACCAGCAAACACACTGAATAGTGAAGAGAATGGACAGTTTCTACATGTTTGATACTGATCTTTTTGTATAACCAGCAAGTGTGGCAGTATCTTTGGCAGTATATGTGTATTATGGGCATTACTAATGTGGGGCATATGTGTAAGGTGCATTACTGTGTGGCATTATGTGTATTATGGGCATTACTAATGTGGGGCATATGTGTAAGGTTCCTTTACTGTGTGGAATTATATGTATTATGGTCATTACTGTGTGGCATTGTGCAGAGATGAACTGGCCCACAGGGTAACCCCCCGGTGGGCCCCACTACCTGAGCGTTGCAGGTACAGATGCAGAACTAGCGGCGGAGCTAGGGGGCACCAGACAAAATTTTGCCTAGGGCATCAAATTGGCTAGGGCCGGCTCTGCCAGGAACAGAGCATTTTCTCCCTCATGGAGAGGGTCAGGTAGGCAAGTATGCATTGGCACAAGACATCACTAAAGACATACAGTATGCCTGCAGGTTTGCTCTTGCTTAGGTGATAAGTTACCTTTAATTTTTGAGAGGTAGCAAAATGTAAAAAGTTTAATATCTTATTGTCCCTGAAATGACTGAATCCTGCCCCAGCAGATATGGTTCCTTTTTTCCCTCCACAGAATGATGTCTCTTTAAGTGACCTATGAAGAAATATCTTACCTGCGTATCCAGCAACGTTAAATACAGATCTGCAGGGGAGGACAAAAACATAAGAATTTCATGGTCTGAAATACATTAACTGGCACAACTGAGATTATCTAAATAAGTTTGTCATACAGCCATACATGTGTTTGTAAATAAATAATAGCTGGGTGTATCCATAATCTAAAGACTATGGGGTTGATTCAATTGTTATCACAGAATCCTCCCTGATTGCTCAGCCAATACCTGCTTCCCAGCAGGTGTAAGTATCCTGAACCAAGGCTTCCTGTTGTCAGTGCTATGGTTGTCTAACCCAGTGTTGGATGGCTCTGCAGTCTGTGGTTGTTCCTGTTTGCTGTCTCCAGGTATTCCAGCTCCTGTGACCTTGCTCCACTTAAAGAGAACTGTGCCAGTTTCCACCCAGCGGTGCTGCCTGACTCCAGCGGTGTTTCCACATTGCCTCCGGTGACCTGCAGTGTTCTTCACCATTCCCAGCTCTCAGCGGTGTTTCCACATTGCCTCTGGTTACCAGCAGTGTTTCTCACCGACTCCAGCTCTCATCGGTGTTCCAGTATCACTTCCATTCGTCAGCGGTGTTCCTACATCAAACCACAGTTCACCATCGGTGCTCCAAACATCGAACTTTGTCATCATTGGTGAGTTCCGTAGCACCCTCACCACCTGGGTTGGTTCCACTCGGCATCCTCGGCAGTTCACCAGCGCTCACCTCACGTCGGTGCGCCGTCATCGTCTTCAGATTCCAGTGTATTATCTGTTGGTCAGTATCAGTTCATTCACCAATACAGTGGTTAGCTGTTGGTTCTATGGACTTACCATCTCCCGGTCTTCCAAGACTGTATCATATTGTGTTCACACCACTCCCAACAGCATTCTAACTACCACTGCACCTAAGGAACTGTGCTGCTACTTCTATTCTGCAAATTCTTATTGCTGAGCTTTGCTATTACGTTGAACTGCCGATGTGTATTCTGAACTGTGTGCTTAATAAACAACTTAACTTTTACACTGTCGTCTTGGTCACGCCATCGGGCACCGGTGCTAAAGGTTCCCTGCATGTCCAAGAATCCCATACTGCCTCCCAGGTTCAAGTACACGTCGTCTTCTATGCCTGAAGCCTCCCCAGGTCAGCCTCAGCCCTCAGGTGTGACACCCGCGAGACTATGAAATGCTGTGCAAGGAACACCTCGGCGGCGCTGTTAATGAACAGCTGAGCCGCCGGGAGGGGGGAAGACTACTACACTCCTGGGTGTGGGGGCCCCGGGACAACCGCCCCTTTCGCCCCTCCCTTAATCCGGCCTTGCTATGCAGTAACCGATTTACTTGGCACATTGCATTTTTCAGATCTCATCAACACTGAAGCTTTCACTAATTATTGCTCAAATATTAAATATATTGCTTTATTCTTCGGCCAGACAGGACACTGATCACAGTAGACCTATAGCCACTCCTGGTCTGCTTCTAGGTAGTCATTTATATTCAGACCTACAGTACATGGAACCTTTCTGTGATTTTGAATATTCTTATACAGTAGTTCACAGATTGAGGGGTCTATTTACTAAACCTTGGATGGAAATAAAATGGACGGAGATAAAGTACCATGTCAACAGGGGCAAAAGATTATCATGGACCTCCTCTGTCTGCTCATCCCATCATGCTACCCACTTACTTTAGAATTTTTCTACCAGCAGTGCCCCATATGACTCACGCCAATAAGGCAATAAAGTTTCTTATTGAGAAATGTAGAAATAAAGATGAAATTAAGTAAATTGTGTTTATATGTCATCCTTAGGTTCAGTTGTGTGGTGATAGATGAGATGTGCTTCTGTTTGTCCACATATTTTATGATTGACAGCCATTAGCACTGTTTTTACCTATTACATTGACCATAAATAATTTTAATTGGTCTTTGATCACCAACCCAGGGCATCCCTGCAAATGTCCCGAGGCACCCCAGGGTGCCAGGGCACACAGTTTGAGAACCACTGGTCTAAGTGCTGACACCAGGTAGAAGGTGACAAGGCACTGAATGAATACTCCTTCAGTGGTTTATGCACCCCCTACACCCTATCATTTAAGCGACCACCAGGTCTGCCTAGTTGAAGCGCCAGTTCTGCCATACTAAACAAGGTGCCTCAACTGCTAGCTGGCAAGCCTTCTCATGTGAGAAAGAGGTTAGAGTTCCTCTAAAGATATTTATCTTATGGAACATGGATCTCTTACCATCCATGCCTCGTGGGAACTTGCTGGAACATATTGGGGGAGAACGTATGGCAGTGCAAGGAAGGGACACCCTGCGGTCAGGAAGTGGGAGAGGCAATGCAGGCTTGCTGGATGGTATTGTTCTGGGATGCTTTGGAGCTGCAGCAGAAGAGAAGAAACATGTTAGTAAACTCAGCCATTCATTAATTCTAGTTATGTTCCTATCTAACAGCTTACACACACTCAATATTCTGCTTTTTTACATGCCATCCATCTTTAAGATCTGTTTATACACTAAAGGCGGATACACACTAGCCGATTCTGGAATGCCGGCGATGGACGACTATATCGTTGAACGATATCGCATTGAATGATATAGGGGGTCATTCAGATCTGATCGCTGCTGTGCGTTTTCGCAAAATCAGGCAATCAGGTGCTAAATGCGTATGCATCGCAATGCGCACATGCGTCAGACAACAACAACGGGCATCGCCAGCCAGCGATGGTGCAAAAATTCCATTTGCACGGGTGTTCGCAAGGTGATTGACAGGAGTAAGCTGTTTGTGGCTGGCAACTGACCGTTTACTGGGAGTGTTCAGAAAAACGCAGGCGTGTCCAAGCGTTTTCAGGTATGGTGTCTGATGTCAGCTCCGGCCCCGATCAGCCCGATGTGATCTCACTGGAGGAGTAAGTACTGGACTGCGCAGAGACTGCACAAAGTGGATTTTAGCAGCTCAGCGTACACATAGCATCGCCCACTTGCACTGTAAATATACACTCGCCCTGTAGGCGGCGACTATCTGAACACAGGACAACAAAATTAGCAGCCCAGCGATCAGATCTGAATGACCCCCATAGTGCGTACACACTGAACGTTATCGTTCAACGATAACGTTCAGTGGCGTCACCGTCGGCATTCCTGAACATGCTCAGCCCGACACTGACAGGTTGAGCTGCATGTCAGCTCAATATTGGTGAATGCTGAACGACGTGCAAGAGCACAAATCGTTAAACGGTCACCAATATTACCCCTATACACACTGGACGATATAAGCCTAAAATAAACGATAACGACATTTAGGCTGAAATCACCTAGTGCAGAGGTTCCCAAACGCGGTCCTCAAGGCAACCCAACAGTCCAGGATTTATGTATATCCATGGCTCAGCACAGAAAGCATGGATACATTTAAAACCTGGACCGTTGGGGTGCCTTCAGGACCGCGTTTGGGAACCTCTGACCTAGTGTGTACCCCCCCTTTACATGAGAATTTCACCAGACATGTCTGCATTAATCCAAACCTAGCTGAGCCCCAGGGCAGCACGAGGAGGAGCAAAAAGCACCAACAGCATCAGTTGTACAGTTTCAGATTGAGGAAGGAACAGTTGAAAATAAATATATAAATATAAGTCAAACACCATGCATACCTCCCAACATTTCGTCACTGAGGGGGCATGCCCAGCGCTCTGTGAGCCGCTGTCATGCCCCCTCTCCCTCTGACTTCAGTGAATAGACGCTGTGCGCATGAGCACAGCGTCTATTCACCGCTGCTCTGCTAAGCAGGGCAGCAACAGACAGAGCCTCCCAACTGCCCCCCCCCCCTCCCACCGCGGGACGGTTGAGTCTATATCGGAGTGGCAGAAGGGACCTTCTGACGTACCTAGGGGAGGAGCCACGTCACCAGGGGGAGGAGCTATGGCCGAACAGGGTACCCGAAAAGTAGCCTCGCGGGCTCGCTTCGCTCGCCACGCTTCGGGCTCGGTGGCTCGCTCCGCTCCGCTCGCCACCTGATTACTAAAGGTAATAGTTGGTGGCGTGGATAGTAGAGGAACTATCCCGCTGGCCTAGCTCCTCACCCTTGTATCGTGACTCCTCCCCCAGATGGAAAAGGTCCCTTAGCCCACTTGATTCTAGCATCTACCACCGCAAGACACTGCGGACCGCGGGTGGGACAGCGGGACAGTCCCCAAAAAACGGGACTATACCGCGAAAATCGGGACAGTTGGGAGGTATGCACCATGTGCACGTGGCTGGTGATTGTGCAATGAAGGTGTAATTCTCATATTTTGTAGATGACTGTATAGTGCCATATACAGTATATAGTCCTTTTAAACTTTTTTTTTTATTAAACCAGAGATAGCTTTGGTGACATAGCATAGTGAACAGAGGGATATGGCATGGTGAAATGTGGAGTGGCATAGTAATATGAGGATGCCGTCTAATATTTTACAAAATGAGGATAAGAGACAAAAGGGATCTATGTACTAAGCATTAGAGAGAGATAAAGCTTCTGTAATTTTTCAAAACCAGCCTGCAACATGGCATTTAGGAGCTAATTGGCTGGTACGTTATTGCTGAGTACACAATTAACGATGTGTGTTCCCAGCCGATGGAACGGCCGGTAGAAAGATATATTGGCTGTGCCGTACACAATGAACGATATATTGCGTGATTGTGCAATATATTGTTAATTGCCGCATTCCTCTGCATCTGGTTATTTCCTGGATCGTCCCGTCGGGTGTGCTGCACGCCCAACGGGATGACCAGGCAAACAACCCACGGGAGAGAATGCAGCAGTAGGTACACACTAGATGATGTCCCCAATATGTCTGTCCGATCTGCCGGATCGGACTACTTATCGCTTAGTGTGTACCCAGCTTTTCTCTGTCTACTTTATCTCTCTCCAAGGCTTAGTACATAGGCCCTCATTCCGAGTTGATCGCTTACTAGCTACTTTTTGCAGCCGTGCAAACGTATAGTCGCCGCCCATAGGGGAGTGTATTTTCGCTTTGGAAGTGTGCGAACGCATGTGCAGCCGAGTGGGACGAAAACGTTTTTTGCAGTTTCTGAGTAGCTCTGGACTTACTCAGCCCTTGCGATCACTTCAGTCTTTTTGGTCCCGGAATTGACGTCAGACACCCGCTCTGCAAACGCTTGGACACCCCTGTGTTTTTCCAAACACGCCCAGAAAACGGGCAGTTGACACCCACAAACGCCCTCTTCCTGTCAATCTCCTTGCAATCAGCTGTGCGAATGGACTTTTTGTTAAATCCATCACCCAGCAACAATCCGCTTTGTACCCGTACGCGCGCGTGCGCATTGCGGTGCATACGCATGTGCAGTAGTAACCTGTTTACTCGGAATGACCCCCATAGACTCCAAAGGGTGATATTTATCAAAGCTTGAAGAGGGACAGTGGAGAGAGATAAAGTACCAACCAATCTACACTGCAATGTTACAGGTTTTGTTTGCAAAATGACAGAAGTGGATTTGTTAATACTTTATCTCTCTCCAGCATTTGATAAATCTCCCCAAAAAGTCAATAACTATTATTTATTATTATTATTTAGTTTCTTATATAGCACAGCATATTCTGTTACACTTTAAAATTGGAAACAACAGTGATAAGACAAACTGGGTAATAACAGACAGACACAGCACTAGGAGGGCCCTGCTCGCAAACTTACAATCTATAGGGAAAAGAGAAGGATACACAAGGACAGGCTTTATCTATAGCATAGCGGTCCCACCATATTGCAAAGACAGTCCTGATGGGATGTAATTAGATATGAATGCTTCTGAAGGTTATTTGGCCAATTCAGGAATTTAATAGGCTTGCCTGTAGAGGTGAGTGTTTAGGGAACGCTTGAAAGTTTGGAGGCTAGAGGAGAGTCTTCTCATGCATGGGAGGGCATTCCATAGGGGGTTGCTGCCCGCAGAAAGTCCTGCAATTGTGAATGGGAGCAAGTAATCCGTGCAGATGAGAGACGCAGATCTTGTGCAGAGCAGAGAGATCGAGTTGGGAGATATTTTGAGACAAGCGAATAGATATATGTTGGGTATAGGGGGAAAAAAACTCTTAAGGGGGGTACTGACGGGAGAGATGTGTGCTGAGCGATCTTAACACAGACCGCTCAGCACACATCTCTCCCCCCCGCTCAGCACAGCGCGATGTGCTGAGTGAGGGGACGGATGGACGGGGGGCCGCTCGTTTCACACAACGGTGAAGTGAGCGACCCGATAGATTGAGCCTGATCCTGCACGGCGATAGCGATGCACGGGGACGCGCATCGCTATCGCTGGGGGGCATGCACACGGCAGATCCGTGCTTAAAATCTAAGCAAATCTAGTCAGATTGCTTAGATTTTAAACACGGATCTCTCCGTGTGTACCCCCCTTTAGTTACACCTTTGGCAAATCTGATAGAGCCCTCATGAGATTGTTTCCACAATGGTTTCTCATCCCCCATTACCTGAAAGGAAATCACGACTTATAGGTAACTCAGGTGGTCTCTGCTGCCTGTGACTCTGAGGACAAAAACATACACAGGGTCATAAAACCAACCTGCCACCCTCAAAGGTAGTTAAACATAATGTAAATGTCCCCCACAGCCAGCTAGGGAAACATAGCTTTATTTGTTGTTAATTAGTTTTCAAATATCTTTGTGTTGCTACAAATATGTACTGTTAACATTACATTTGGTTACACAGGGGCAGGGTGTGCTGATTTAAATCATGATTTAAATTACATGAATATTTTTTTTTTTTTTAAATAATTGATTTTTAAATAAAAAAATCAAGGTGTTTAATAGGGTTCAGTATGAGTTACCGGCGGCCATCATATACCTACAGCGGCATCCCAGCTGCCAGTATGCCGGTGTGGTGGACACCAATGAGTGGGAATAGCCCTGTTGCGCTGGTATTCCGGCTGCCGGTATTGCCAGCTGTCGGGATTCCGGCATCAGTATCCTGAACGCTGGGATCCCGACAGCCGCCAAATTAGACATATACCGTTTAATGTATTGTTACAAGGAGCAGGTAGTTCATGTTGCTAAGTATTTTAGGAACAATTATTTTGCAAATGCCAAATATAGACAAGAGGGTGGATTGAAGCTCATTCTTCCTCAAAATGTAAGGTGGAATACAATGGTTGATGTCTGAATTCTTACATTAAGCATTGGTCAATTCTTATGAAAGTGTTTGAAGAAAACCGCAAAAATTGATGAGATTGTTTATAACAAAGTTATCAACATTGGGCTGAACAGAAATGCAGAACAATTATATAACCGCCTAAAGTCCATTTCAAAAGCCCTTAACACGGTTCAAAAAGATAGCTGCACCATTTCCAATGCTGTACATGTGTGGAAAGAATTAGAGGATAGTTTGAAGGAATTAAATCTGGACAAGCATGAAGAAAATTTTGGACCACTATAATCAAGCGTTGGGACCTGCACATTTACTCGCTTACTTGATGGACCCACGTTACTGTATTGTTTAACTGCAGAAGATAAGTTAAAAGCTCTTAAGTTTGCCAAAGAAAAATATCCACATATAAATACCCTACTACCAATACTAGTCAAGTTCCAAGCAAAAGCAACCTGGTTTGATGACCTCTTGTTTGATCACGATGTTGTGTCACCAGTGGCGCTGATAAGATTGGTGGAAAATGCACACTGGTTCAGAAACTGTAGCTGGTAATGAAAACATCATGGTAGCATATTTCTCTAGCAGGAGTGGATTGTGGGAGTCTCCCAGGTCTTGGGGAAGAGATACGTGGAAGAGCGCGTCCCATATGAGGTCCCTTGCATCAGCGTGGAATTGTACGTGTGCTAAGTCTCTCAGGGTTTCTAGACCATGTGATTTTTTATTTTTTTTTGCAAATAGATTTTTATTGAAGTTTCATTAAGAAAAAAAAAAAAAAAAAAAACGATACAGAAACAGCTCAATAGCATCTAGTAACATCAGAGATACAACCTCCGGAGATATTCAACACCGTGTATAATAAAGAGACCCGTAAAGGGAATATCGCCTTTCCACTTACATATCATATCTCCCAGAGAAAAAAAAACAACATAAACATTACATGAATTACAACTTCTTGAAGCAAAAAGGAAAGAATAGAGGTAGGAGAGGAAAGAAGGATAGCGGGAGAAAGAGAGAAAGACAAAGGGATAAGGAGTAGTGTTACTCTCGGAGTAGAGGAATAAAAAGAAAGATAACGTAGGCAGACAAGGTTTGGGGAGGGGGGGGGGGATCTCTCTTCCTATCCTAAGGAGCTTTGATAGTAACTTATAACAGGTGGCTGCTGGAGATAAAAAGTGGAGGTATCTCTTAAAGAGAAGATTTGTAATGGGTTGTCGCTTTATATTCCAGCCATGGGCTCCAAGTAGCAGTGAAGGATATGTTTCTCATTTCCAAAGACAAAATGAGGTCCTCCATTGCCATATAGTGATCTAAGCGGGCGGTCCACTCTTTCATAGTGGGGGGCACTATTGATTTCCAGTGAACTGGGATCACTGCCTTAGAGGCACTCAAAATATGGCGAAGTATTGATTTCTTGAGGTGATATCTAGGTGTACGCGTAAGATTTAATAACCAAAAACTAGGGCAAAAGGGTAAGTCCTCACCGAGAATAATGCTAGCTGTCTCCACCACCTTGTGCCAATACGGTTGCAAGAGAGAGCATTCCCACCATATATGAAGTGGGGTGCCCACTGCTGTCCCGCATCTCCAACATGTGTTGGGTACTCCAGGGTAGATTTTCGCAAGGAGATTTGGGCATCTATACCACCTTGTAAGTACTTTGTAATGAGTCTCCAAGACTAACACATTGGTAGTTAATGAGAAAGTATTTTTATAAATATCTTCCCAATCGTCTGTGGTCACCAAACCCCCCCAGATCTAATTCCCAATCCTTGACAAATTTAGGTTGGGAGGAAAATCTGTGGTTCAATATCCATTTGTAAAACGTAGAAAGAGTGTGCCTAGGGTATGTGTGGGAGAGACACATCTGCTCAAACAAAGTCAGTGCTCGTATACCTTTCCCAGAAGAGCAAAAAGTCTTTAGGTAATGTTTAATCTGGAGATATCTCCAGATTTCTTTGTTGGGTAGATTCCATTTAGTTTGCAGTTCGGGAAAAGGTATTATGCCAGATGTGTCCAGCAGTTGGTTAGTTCTCAGGATGCCCCTTTCCTGCCATGAACAGAACGACAGGGAGCGGCATCCTGGGGGAAACTCAGGATTCCCAAACAACGGTGAAAGTGGGGAGGGATGCGCTGAAACATGAGGAAGGGAGCGTAAGAGACGCCAACACGAAAAGATGGGACCAGCTAGCGGGTGCAATACCTGGGGGACTTTAGAAAGCCAAGGGGAGTTCGAGCTAAGAGAAGGAAGAGAGGCCAGTTCAATGTCTACCCATTGTTTCCTGTGGAGTTCACTACTCCACTCCATTACTCTCGTAAGGAGTACTGCATGGTAGTAGGATAAAAAGTGGGGAAGCTGGAGGCCTCCCTGGTGTTTCCGTCTAAAGAGAATCTCATGCTTAAATCGGGGTTTTCGTCCCGCCCAAATGTAGTCTCTAATCTTTCGTTGCAGTAAGAGAAACCATGATCGAGGAACAGCAACAGGTAAAGTTTGTAGCAGGTAAAGAATTCTGGGTAAAATATTCATTTTGATTACTGCTATTCTACCTATCCATGAAATTTTTTCCCCACCCCATTTGGAGAGGTCAGATTGAAGTTTTGATAAGAGTGGGGGGAAATTCAATTGGTAAATCTGGGAAAGATCCCTATGTAGGATTACTCCTAAATATTTTAATTGTGTTGGATGCCATGCAAAGGGCGAGATAGATTGTAGTACTTGGAGGCTGGTCTGATCTAATGTTAAATTCAATGCTGTAGATTTGGATAAATTAATTTTAAAATTGGAGAGAGTTCCAAAACGTTTAAATTCTTTAAGAAGGTTGGGTATAGAGGTCAGAGGGTTAGAAATTACTGCAAGGAGGTCATCCGCAAACAAGGCCAGCTTGTACTCCGTCTTTCCCACCTGCATCCCTGTGATGTTAACATTCTGGCGAATGGCCCTCGCCAGGGTCTCCATGCAAAGCACAAAAATAAGTGGTGACAAAGGGCACCCCTGACGAGTGCCATTCCGTATCTGGAACGGGTCCGACAGCTCTCCATTGATACGAACCCGAGCTGCGGGTCCAGAGTACAGGGCCCTAATTCTCTGGAGGCCAACTAGGCCCAAGCCCATGTGCTCCAGCACCCCCAACAGGATATCCCAGTCAACTCTGTCGAACGCTTTTTCTGCGTCTGTTGAGAGGAGAATGGAAGGGGATTTACAAGTTGATGCATAATAAATTAAGTCCAGGACCTTCGTGGTGTTATCCCTGGCCTCACGGCCTGGAACGAAACCCACCTGATCCGAGTGTATCAGTTTTGGGAGGAAGAGTTTTAAACGATTCGCCATTAATTTGGCGAAGAGCTTCAAGTCTACATTTAGCAGGGAAATGGGCCTATAGCTGGAACATTGGGTCGGATCCTTGCCCTCCTTATGGATCACTGTGATATGTGCGAGCATAGACTGGGGAGAGAAGGAGGACTGGTCTGAAACCTGATTAAAAGCTCTAAGCATCAGAGGCAGCAAGACATCTCCAAATCTCCTATATAATAGCCCTATTCTGTGACCTTGTGATTCATTTGCTAACGCTGGGCGGAGTCACAACAGTGGGCGGAGTTAGTCAAATGAGTCACAGAGATCTGGCCAAATCTACAGGAGACTAGGAGCAGAAGCAGATAGCATGGGCATTGGGCATGGCACAGGCAGGGGTGCAGACCTCCCAGCTTTCTGCAGGAGCTTTCTCCAGGCAGAAGGAGGGAAACACACTCGGCGAAAAGGGGGCGTGGCTTCACGGGAGGGTCCCCGTTTTCGTCAGTGAGGGAGCATGCCCAGCGCTCTGTGAGCTGCTGGCATGCTCCCAGGGGCTGATTATGAGTCTGGGGGGCCCAGGGCACTTGAGACAGGGGAGCCCTATCTCATTGCTGTGCCTGCTGGGGGTTGGGGGCGTGGCCTAATCGCGGACCGCGCAGCCACGCCCCCTTATGCAAATTCCGATGTTTTTTTTTTTTTATGGGATTTTGGCCCCTCAGCTAGGGCTAAATCCAGAGGGGGTGGTCGCTCCCCCTTACACACCCGCACAGGGAGAAGAAAGCAGGGAGACTGCTGCCTCCCTGCAACACCACAGACCTGCCAATATGCAGCAGCGTGTGCTGACTGTAGCACAATGCTGCCGCTGTTGCTGGCAGGACGGGGGGGGGGCTTCTGAGCTGGGACAGAGCTACTCCAGCCGGGGGGCCCCCTAAAACTGTGGGGCCAACGGTACGTATCCCCTGCCCCCCCCCCCCCCCTTAATCCGGCTCTGCTGCTTGAACCCCCCCATTAATCCGTACCCCCTGATGCCCCCTCTCCCTCTGTCTCCACTATTCACCGCTGCTCTGCTAAGCAGAACAGCGAGTACAGGAGCTTTCCAAATGCCCCCCCCACCGCCGGACACTGTGACCCGCGGGTGGGACTGCGGGACAGACCCCAAAAAATGGGACTGTCCCGCGGAAATCTGGACATTTGGGAGGTATGGGGTTGTGTGAGGGGTATGTCATACAGACAGACGGGCACCGGCTCACTGTGTGCTTGACCCCCCACATCGGCATACTCAGCAGGGTCTCTCTGGTGCAGAGGAGCGTCACTTTCTGGCACACTCCACGCTTCTTAGCTGCAGTTTTGTGGGGCACCTGCCGCTGTGCAGGTTCCATACTGCCTCTGTTATCTCCAGCCCCGGCAACCCCACCGCTAGCTGCAGCGCGGCCACCCGCAGTGGAGTGCGCCCAGCTCATTCACACACTTTAGCTGGCGGGTAGCACTGCAGAAATCCGAGCTGCTTGCAGGCTCTGACCCACTCCTCCCTCCAGCCGCAGCGTCTCCTGGGAGCTAACCAGTCACTCCCAGTCTCCCCTTACCACAGTGCCCGGAAGCCGTGAGGTCCGCGCCACGTGCATGCTATGACCCCCTCCTCCCTCCAGCCGCAGCATCTCCAGGGGGCTAACCAGTCATTTCCAGTCTCACCTTACCACAGTGCCCGGCAGCTGCGCGAGGTCTGCGGTGTGTGACTGAGGAGGGGGGGGGAGGGATGCGGACGGGCAGAGAAAGCAGGACTCCAGCCTGAGAGAGTCAGCCATGCCAAGTCTCCAGCAGCAGCAGATCCCAACAGGTTGGAGTGGAACAGCAGCAGCCAGCAGCAGTGACTCCGGTAAGACACATCTGTCTGTCACCACTGTTTTGTCCCTAATACCAATCTCTCCCGTGCCCTGTGTTCTGTCATGTCCCTGTCACCCCTGGCCTTGCCCTGCCACCCTTATCCTGGCCCTTTCACCCTTATCCTGGCCCTGTCACCCTTATGCTAGCCCTGTTACCCCTATCCTGGCCCTGTCACCCCTGTGCTTGCCCTGTCAACCCTATACTGGCCCCGTCACCCCTGTCCTGGTCCTGCCGCCCCTACCCTGGCCCTGTCACCCCTATCCTGTCCCTATCATTTCTGTCCTGGCCCTGTCACCCCTGTCCTGGCCCTGTCACCCCTGTCCTGGCACCGTCACCCCTGTTCTGACCCTGTCACCCCTGTCCTGGCCCTGTTACTGCATACCCTCCAACTACCTTTTATGGCATGTACAGTACCCGCAGCGCCTCCAGACCTCTCCCCAATGCACCACACCTCCGCACCTTCCCCTCCACCACAAGCGGCACTTCACCCCTCCCCCACATGCTGTGCCTCCAGACCCCCTACACCACCCGTGGCTCCCACTCCTCCACCCCTTCACCACCCACAGCACCTCCAGGCCCCTACCACCATTCACCCCCCTTATATGTCTCCCCCCACACCTGCCCCCCTCCATCCGCAGCATCTGCAGACACCCTCCTCCATCAGCGGTCCCCCCCACACCCACCCCTCCCCCACCAATGGCACCCCCGCACCTGCCCCTCCACCACCTGCAGCACCTCCGGACCTCCTTTCCCATCCGCCGCAACACCCGTACCTTTCCCTACCCATGGTGCCTGCTGTCCCCTACCCAACCCCCGGCACTCCCGTCCCTTCCCATCCCACAGCACCTCCGGAACCCTTCACCCATCCACAACATCCCCACACCTGCCCCTCTCCCACCCGTGGCACCCCTGCCCCTCCCCCACCTGCAGTGCCTCCGGACCCCTCCCCCATCTGCATCCCCCACTCCTCTGCCCCTCCCCCACACGCAGCACCTCCCGAACCTTCCCCATCCAGGCCCCACCCCCACTTCTGCCTCCCCTCCACCCGCAGCATCTACAGACACCATCCGCAGTCCCCCCCGCACCCGCTACATTCTGTACATCGTGCCCTGCAGGTGCTGTTCACGCCGTCGCAAGGGGCTGCGCCTCCTTCACCATCGCACGCCCTTTCATTGTGCAATATTTAACCACTAACAAAGGAATGCAGATAATACTCCATATAATACAAATATTAAACCCCAGAAAGGCATGCAAGGGTTAAGGGGGCGTAGCCCCTTGCGACGGTGTGAAGAGCGCCCGTAGGGCACGATGAAGCACCTAGTGTCTTATAATAGGCTAAAGAGAAGCCGTCAGGGCCCGGACTCCTGCCATTAGGGGTGGTTTTAATAGCTTCTTCAAGCTCTGCAAGAGTGTAGGGGTCTTCAAGTGACTCGACTTCTTCAGGTGTAAGTGTGGGGAAATTAATTTCACGCAGGAACTCTGCAATAGAGGCCTTTCGGAAGGGGTCAGATTCGACCTCCGTAGAGCCTCTTAGATTGTATAACTGGGTATAATAATGTCGGAAGGCTGCTGCTATCTCTGTCGTGGTGTGTTGTGTTGTTCCAGTATGCGATTTTACTTTAGATATAAAAGATGCCGCACGTTGAGCTTGGAGAGCCCGCGCCAGCAGCTTCCCAGGCTTATTCCCCCATAGAAAATAACGACTACGGCATTTTCTAGCCTCTAATTTCAGTCTATGGGACATAAGCGAGTCTAATTCCTTCCGAGCCGTTAGTAAAGATTGAAGGTTATCGTCTGACATGGTGGATTTGTGGAGAAGTTCTAAGGCTTGAATTTTTTGTAACAAGACCTCCCGCGCCGCCATGTGTTGTTTTTTCCTATGGGCGCCCAGTTGAATGAGTTTTCCCCTTATTACGCATTTGTGGGCCTCCCAGACTACCACTTTAGAGATCTCCTCTGTGTCGTTAACATCAATATAGTCAGCTATAGCCTCCCTGATCTGCTGTTGGCAACAGGGATCCTGGATGATCATCTCGTTTAATCTCCACGTGTAAGAATTCGGGCGAGCAGGGGACAGGCGAACCCCCAAAGAGACAGGAGCATGATCTGTCCAGGATATGTTGCCCACAGCAGAAGCCTCAGCCAGGTGCAAAAATCTATGCGGGATAAATAAGTAGTCAATCCTAGTGTAAGTGTTGTGAGGGTGTGAATAAAAGGTAAAATCACGAGTAGAGGGGTGTTGTATCCTCCAGACATCAATGAGTTGAAAGTTATGTAGAGTCCTCCGGACCCTACGATGTAGTTTATCCGAATACCTAGGGGAGGGGTTGGAGGAATCTAATCGGGGCTCCAAAGACCAGTTTAAATCCCCGCCAAAGAGCAAAATCCCATTAATATGGGGTTGGGCTAGGGTGAGAACTCTTTCCAAAAAGCCTGGCTGTACCTTGTTAGGGGCATAGACATTAAGGAATGTGAGAGCTCTATTGGCAATAGTGCAATTTATAAGCAGGGCCCTGCCGGGGACAAGTTGATGGCAAACAACATCAGCAAGGGCAACATGTTTGGCAAACAATATCGCTACACCCAAAGTCTTACC
Organism: Pseudophryne corroboree; assembly: GCF_028390025.1. Taxonomy (NCBI): domain Eukaryota; kingdom Metazoa; phylum Chordata; class Amphibia; order Anura; family Myobatrachidae; genus Pseudophryne; species Pseudophryne corroboree. The sequence continues at coordinate 145,648,001 of NC_086449.1, forward strand.
ATCAGCGTTATTGGAGAAATACCCTGTAGGGAAGTCTCGATTCCTGAGAGAGGGGGCCACCCCCTCTTTAAAGTGGGTTTCTTGCACAAAGGCAACGTCTGCTTTTTCGGCTTTCAATTCTCGCAAGGCCCTTGACCGTCTCTCAGGAATGTTGAGTCCCCGGGCGTTAATAGAAACCACTTTTAGTAGCGCCATTTATCCGTTCCAAAAAGAAATAGTGAATCTGGTCTTACAGAGGTCCCAGCAGCATAGAGTAGGGTTTGGGCGTTGGTGAGTCTAGGTAATTCTGGAAGGGAAGAGAGAACCAGAAAGAGAGAAGGGGGAAAAGAAGAGGACAGAGGAAGAACAACAAGACAGAAAAGCATAACAATATAGAACAATTGAACAAGTAAAGACATAACACCGCTCCCGGTGATACGAACAACGGGGACAGTGTTCCCATCGATCGTTCCGGGACCAAACATTGCGGTGCAAATGGGGTAACAAGGGAGGAACGGATCCACCCTCTAACACGAACCACATCATTGGAACACAATTAGCGACCACAATAATATGAACATTGCATATCTCAATAATAGGGACAGTACGTTACCCGAACTATGTTAAAGCAGTAGAGACCGTGGCAGAGTTGCTTAATCCCCACTCTATTCGGGAAATTAAAATGTCTAGGTCCCACGAGCATAATGGGACTATCAAATATAGAGACGGGGGTCCGAGAGGCCTCACGCCCTTCGACTGCAAGGTGCCTCAAGGGAGGAAGTCTTCATGGAGGTGCAATGGCCCCTCCCAATGGGTCACGACATAATGAAGCAGTCCTCTTTATGCCAATCAATCCCGCGGAGCGAGAAAAAGTTGCCACTCTAAGGGTGGGGTGATCAGGTCTTCGCAGCCGAGGAGGCAGATGAAGGGGACGGAAGGGAGCGGTTCAGTTTCTGTGCTGCTGAAGGAGATCCCACTGTTTGGAAAGGTATGTCAACCCGGGGGGGTTGGGGGGGGGGAATCCTCGAACATACGGATTGCCACTCAGGGACCTGCACAGGGTCAATAGATAGGGTGGAGCAGAAGAGGGCGACATCCTCGGGGGTCCGAATCGTGGCAGACCGACCTTCATTGGTTGCTGTAATGCTGAAAGGAAATCCCCATCTGTATTTGATATTGCTTTTACGGAGGGCATCAGTTAAGGGCTTTAATTGACGTCTAGACTGTAGGGTGTGACGAGAAAGATCTTGGAAAACCTGGATAGGTGAGCCATTGAAGTCTAGGTCTCCGGCGTTCCGGAGTTTCCTAATTATCTCGTCTTTTTGGCTATAGTAGTGAAGACGGCAAATAATGTCTCTTGGTCGTTCGGACTGCAGGCCTCTGGGACGCAGCGCTCTGTGTGCCCTGTCGAAGACAATGGGGTCGTTTGGGTCGGTTTCCAGGACTGCACCGAAAATCTTGTTGAGGACATCTGGGATGCTTTGCTGTGGTATGTCTTCAGGGATGCCCCTCACTCGCAGGTTGTTCCTGCGTCCCCTGTTGTCTATATCATCAAGATGGTCGTGCAGGCTCTGAATCTCCTCCGCCTGAAGTCTGATAGTATCCACCAATGCGTGTTGAAAAGCGTTGGATTCATCTCCCCTAGTCTCCAATGTTTCGATACGAGAGCCCAGCTGAGTCAGGTCGGACCGAAGTGAGGACACCTCAGAGTGGACCACGTCCCGAAGTTTACTTTCCAAAGATGTGAAGTCCGCCTTAGTGGGCAAGGTCTGTAATAGGTTGAGGACTTTCAGCATATCTTGCTGTCCAGCGGAGTTCCTATCTGGTGTAGTCACCCTGGTTTCGCCTTGCGTCTCCGACCTCTCGGATTGAGCCGGGGAGGAAGGCGTCGATGGAGTCGACATATCTGTATCTTTCCGGAGATTGAGAAACCGCCTTAGGTCTGAGCGGGGGGTAACTTCAGACTGACAAGCAGAGGTTTTCACTCCCCTACATTTCCTGCGACTCATGGGTAATAGGAAGGGGATAGGAGCGTCGGAACCTGCACGACTAGAGCTGGAGCAGGGATATTGGGCGGCTCAGTACCACAGATCACACCTTGATCACTCCCTCGGTCCCATATCCCAAAGCTAGGAGCTGATATTCACAGATCACTACGTCGCCACCATGTAGAAGAGAGTGTCAGGTGCAGTGGTGGGTACGTACGGCAGATAGCATGGTTACAGGCATGTCGGAGTGGGTGCGTTATCGTGTCGGGTCTAGCAGAAGACTGTATAATCAGCGAGACAGATCCGTGGTCGTTTTGGTGGTATTACGTGTCAGAAGGTGTCAGCCATCACTCCTCGAGACGGCCTTACATGACTGCCGGAGGAGGCATCTATTCCCGTTGGGGTGGGGACATGATGGTCACACGGCGGTGACTACTTGTAGGCAAGTTGTTTTGTTATAATACAGGCAAGTGTGACAGAAGGGGAGGTGAGATTCAATAAGGACCCACAAGGGGGAGCTTCAGTTCCCTATGTCAGGCAAAGAGCGTGTAGTCAGGTTTAATTCCTCTCATATAACTAATGAAGTGGCTGGAATTCTGTGCCAACAGCACCTGTCACCAACACTAGAGGTGCTAGCAGGGCAGTGAATCTCCACAGGATAGCGTCTCTCAGTGTGGGCACCTTTCCAGGAATAAAGATGGCGCCGCCAGGCTCCTATTTCCAAATGCCTGTATTCTCACTCAGTGTGGGCACCCTTCCACAAGTAAAGATGGCGCCGCCAGGCTCCTATTTTCTAATGTCTGTATGACGGCCTCATGCAGCCCCAGCCTGCGGGAAAAGCTCGGTGATGGTAGTGGTGGGTGTCCCAGCGGCCTAAGTGGGGCCTCAGAGGACGTGCGGCGAGCGCTGGAGGCAGCGGCGGCCGCGGCCGGTCCCGGGAGCGGCACCACGTGATCGGCGCCGCGCTCTCCTGTACCACGGAGCTACACGCCGGGCCCGTGGGGAACCGCTGCACAAAGCAGCCCAGCAGGGGAGAGACTCACAGAGGCGAGGAGAGGCGTGTGGGGGCTTCAGGGATGGAGGGGATATCTCCGGCGAGGCTCTCCGCCGCAGGGCACCGCACTTCCGGTCCGGGGCAGTTCCAGGCTCGAGGTCCCGGCTTCAACTGGCAGGGTAGGCCGCAACCCGCACGGGTCCAGGAGGCACCCGCCGGCTCCGCAACCACCTCACTCAGTGCTGGGGGGGCCCGAGCAGACAGAGGGTAGGTAATAATTTCCTAGTTTAACCGATGTTTGAGCAGTTAAAACTGCTACTCGACCATGTGATTTTTATTATTTTTTTATTATTGAGTTGTAGGGAGCGATCAGCTATTTTTTTGGGACATGCAGTAGGTTGCTGCCTGCAATTTGTGGTCATTTAGCTCAATGATGACCTAATCACCTGGCATAACTATGGAGTATAAAGACATCTTTCCATACATGTTTGGGGGCTATCAGCAGATCTTGCATTCAAAGCGACTTCTATTTTAGGTTTAGTGTCCATTTGACCTTGCTAGTATGCTATTCCTCAACAGCTGCTGAGCCATTGCCATAGACTGTACATATATCTTCTCAAGACAAATGTGGTTGTCACTGAGCAGTCCACAGTCAGGTCCTGTTGTAGCTAAGCACATGGTCTTAGCTGAATGCATTTAATAAGGGCTGCTACACCATCGTGGGGAGGTCACAGTTCCCGGGACGTGCACCCCACCGCACATCACTGCACAGTTCAGACTGTGACGGAACCGTTTGATGAAAATCCAGAAATGGACATTACTAAGGATTTCTGCTTAGGAGGCCCTCACTCCCAGGCCTGATTCACTTACCAAATGACTGGTAAAATGCATTGAGACCTGTGTGAAGTGAAATTACTAATTTAATCTTAATTTAACGGTAACCCCTCCATGACCAGAGGTAGCACATATATGGGATTTTTTTTGTTGTTGTTGAAGGGTGGGCTTTAGATTGGTAGCTGATTAAATATATTTATTTCATGTTAATTAGCTAGGGAAAAAGGGAATATTAACTAAAATAATATAAAAAGACACACTTTTGATTAATATTTTCCACTCATACACAGTTAGCACAGCCCAGTATATGGTGCTGCACTGATCTAGGTTGTAAGCATTCTCAAACTGTTTCTAACATTCGTACCAAGATGAATATGTCAGTCATTTTGTGTCCATAGATCACAATTAAATAATTACTATTTTCTGCAGAAAACTATGACAAACTAGTTAGAACTATGCCCCCTTGTGGTCATATTACAGTCGAAGAATAAAAATCCAGCATAGGCTATAATCATCCAATACCCACCAGTCATACATTTATTAGTGAAAGTTTCCATACCAGGAATGGGGTTTAGATATTTGGCAATGCATGTAACAATGGGGGTCATTCAGAGTTGTTCGCTCTGTAAATTTCTTCGCATCGCAGCGATTTTCCGCTTAGTGCGCATGCGCAATGTTCGCACTGCAACTGCGCCAAGTAAATTTGCTATGCAGTTAGGATTTTTACTCACGGTTTTTTCTTCGTTCTGGTGATCGTAATGTGATTGACAGGAAGTGGGTGTTTCTGGGCGGAAACTGGCCGTTTTCTGGGCGTGTGGGAAAAAACGCTACCGTTTCTGGGAAAAACGCGGGAGTGGCTGGAGAAACGGAGGAGTGTCTGGGCGAACGCTGGGTGTGTTTGTGACGTCAAACCAGGAACGACAAGCACTGAACTGACCGCAGATGCCGAGTAAGTCTGGAGCTACTCAGAAACTGCTAAGAAGTGTCTATTCGCAATGTTGCTAATTTTTCGTTCGCAATTTTAAGAAGCTAAGATTCACTCCCAGTAGGCGGCGGCTTAGCGTGTGCAAAGCTGCTAAAAGCAGCTTGCGAGCGAACAACTCGGAATGACCCCCATTATCTATCTGAAACAAATTACCTTTTCAATAGTGCAAAAAAAATGACATTTTATATAGCAATTGCACGCAAAGGCATTCAACAGGTTCACTACTGTATTTCCTTTGTTTCCATTCATATAGTGCTAAATTCCAGAGATTACTGGGAACTGTAATATTATCACTTACCTGCTCAGCCCTGCCCGCTATGGGAGGTTTCTGTATAATAGGTCCACTTGTCGGTCGACCTAGGCAGAAATGATTCTAATAAAGTATTTCAAAATAAAAATAAATAAATTTATACATGTATGTATGTATGTAAATATATTATATACACACATACACACACACACACACACACACAGATTATATACATATTATATACACACGTTAAGCTGCCGTTTAGGGGGCGCGGTCCGGCCAACGCAGGCGTGGCCGGACTGCTGGGGGGGGCGAGCTGCTGCGGCTGCGTGACATCTCACGCAGCCGCTGCGGTCAGTGGCAGCGACGATCAACTCCTGGCCAGCCGCAGGAGCTGCGCTGGCCGGGAGTTACTCCACAAATACAAATGCATCGCCACTGTGCGTTGCTTTTGTATTTGTGCGGGGGGGGGGGAAGCGGACTGACATGAGGGGCGTCCCCCTGCATGTCAGGGAAGATGATCGTAGCTGTGCTAAATTTAGCACAGCTACAATCAACTCAGAATGACCCCCTATGTGACTGAAGACCACTCCACACACAGGGGTATGGGTCGTTGTGTCGACATAACTTATGTCAACAGTCATTAGGTCGACCACTATTGGTCGACATGCATTAGGTCAACAGAGTCACTAGGTCGACATTTGCTAGGTCGACAGGTCAAAAGGTCGACATGAGTTTTTTTACTTGTTTTGGTGCCGTTTTCTTCGTAAAGTGACCGGGAAGCCCAATTAGTGCACCGCGTCCCCTCGCATGGCTCGCTTCACTCACCATGCTTCGGGCAAGGTGCCTCGCTCCGCTACCGCTGCGCTCGGCACAGGTTACTGTTCCCAATTGTAGTCCACGTGGATCGTAAAGTATGAAAAAAATCCAAAAATTTTTACATTTTTGAAAAACCCATGTCGACCTTTTGAACTGTCGACCAAATGACCATGTCGACCTAGTGACCCCATCGACCTAATGCATGTCGGTCAATAGTGGTCAACTTAATGACAGTCGACCTAAGTGGTGTCGGCCTAATGCCCGTATCCCACACACAGAAGTACCGGTAAGAAATGCATGTGTCAATATGAAAGGATATCACACTTCAGTGATGGAATATTCATGCAACTGGTAGGGGGGGAATGGGCAGTAAATTATTGTGCTGGAGATTTTTGGGGTGGCTGGTATAAGAGCTGCCTTGATGGTCTGGAGGCATCAAGACTGGACCAAACGTGAAGGGGGCAGTGAACTGATGGGGTTAACCAACCAATAGTGATGTGCTTAGGTGCCACCTGAACCCTAAGTTTGCCCTTTCTGATCTATGGGAATTTCTGGAGGTAAATTACCTGTTTCCTGAAGCCTGCTACTTTTGCACACAATGATGTAAACGTACATTGCTACAAATTTCCCATGCTGCACACAAGCTTCATCCACTTTGCCCATGTAGTACCTAAATAGAAACTATGATTGTCCTGGGGTGTCCAGACATATGGGGTGCTCCGACTCTGCAGATCACAGGGGGGTGGCTCGTACAAGTCGTCATCCTCTTCATCATCCTGATGAAGAAAGGAGAAAGCTGTGACTGTTTGGCGGAAAAATTTTTGGGATTATGGAGGAGGACATAGAGGGCACTTACCTCTGGATCATGATTCTCTGGAAAAAGACAGAGAGCACAAGTCAGTCCATATAGTGTAATGATCAAATACTGATTGTTACCTTCTCAGCATCTGTCTGTCCTATTTCATTAAACTAATATGAGCAGAGGGCCTGGTTCATGTTTGTAAATAAAGCAAATTATTAAGCAACTGGGCAAAATAATTCTGCACTGCAGGTGTGGCAGATGTAACATGTGCAGAGAGATTTAGATTTGGATGGGGTGTGTTCAAATCTAATTTGCAGTGTAAAAATAAAGTAGTCAGTATTTACCATGCACTGAAAAAATATAACCCACCCAAAATCTAAATCTATCTGCACGTTACATTTGCCCCACCTGCAGGGTAACATGGTTTTGCCTAGTTGCCTTATAATTTGCTTTACTTTCCAAGCATGAATCAGGCCCCGAGTGCAGAAATATCTGATCTCGCCCAGCGGGTAATATTGATTCTTCTAATACATACATTACAAGTAACCAAATTGCACCAAATGTTGGTAATGAAGGTGCTACGCCTGCATTGGAATTTGTTGTGGTGTACAGCTACCAGGCACCAGACCGATGGTCAGTACAGGTGTGGACATCCTTCTTTCCCGGCCAAGTGATGGCCCCACACATGAAGTTATGGGAAACATCATTAATCCCAGTTTCCTACTACTCCCGCCTAAAGAAAATCCAATTAGACAATTGGGTCAGAACGTCACATTGCCATTACTGTGCTAAGTGGTCATTGCCAGCAAATACAACACCAGCTCTTAAGCGGGCGATGTGTGCTGAGCGGTCTGTGGTAGATCACTCAGCACACATCTCTCCCTGTGTGTACTGGCCTTTAAGGGGAATGAACCTAAAGGACAAATTAGTTGTTTTAGCTTTGTAAAACTCCCTAGTCCTTGTCTTGATGAGAACATAACTAAATGAATTAAATAAAATCTGGAGTCTCAGTACAGGTGCCTCAGGGGTTATTCTGGCTATGCTGCCATCTCCAGTGACCATTTGCTCTCTCCTTGTTATCTGCTGTGCCTGCACCCTGTCTCCCAGCATGGGCTACTGTACTCGGGAGACATGCCGACTCCAGACTCCAGCACTAAGATCAGATAGCCAAGAGAAGGCTTCGTAGCCCTGTCTGCAGAGACCACAGTCAGAGTCCTATGATAGCTTATGATAAATGTCTACATGTAGATAAAAGTATATTAGATTAAGGTTAATAATAAGATTTTACTCACCGGTAAATCTATTTCTCGTAGTCCGTAGTGGATGCTGGGAACTCCGTAAGGACCATGGGGAATAGACGGGCTCCGCAGGAGACTGGGCACTCTTAAAGAAAGATTAGGTACTATCTGGTGTGCACTGGCTCCTCCCACTATGACCCTCCTCCAGACCTCAGTTAGGATACTGTGCCCGGAAGAGCTGACACAATAAGGAAGGATTTTGAATCCCGGGTAAGACTCATACCAGCCACACCAATCACACCGTATAACTCGTGATACTAGACCCAGTTAACAGTATGAAATATAACTGAGCCTCTCAACAGATGGCTCAACAATAACCCTTAGTTAGGCAATAACTACATACAAGTATTGCAGACAATCCGCACTTGGGATGGGCGCCCAGCATCCACTACGGACTACGAGAAATAGATTTACCGGTGAGTAAAATCTTATTTTCTCTGACGTCCTAGTGGATGCTGGGAACTCCGTAAGGACCATGGGGATTATACCAAAGCTCCCAAACGGGCGGGAGAGTGCGGATGACTCTGCAGCACCGAATGAGAGAACTCAAGGTCCTCCTCAGCCAGGGTATCAAATTTGTAGAATTTAGCAAACGTGTTTGCCCCGGACCAAGTTGCAGCTCGGCAAAGTTGAAAGCCGAGACCCCTCGGGCAGCCGCCCAAGATGAGCCCACTTTCCTCGTGGAATGGGCTTTTACTGATTTAGGATGCGGCAATCCAGCCGCAGAATGCTCCAGCTGAATTGTGCTACAAATTCAGCGAGCAATAGTCTGCTTAGAAGCAGGAGCACCTATTTTGTTGGGTGCCTACAGGATAAAAAGCGAGTCAGTTTTCCTGACTCCAGCCGTCCTGGAAATATAAATTTTTAAGGCCCTGACTACTTCCAGTAACTTGGAATCTTCCAAGTCCCTAGTAGCCTTTCCCAACGGTTTACCAACAGTTGGAAGACTTCTGGATGAAGTCCCCACTCTCCCGGGTGTAGGTCGTGTCTGCTGAGGAAGTCTGCTTCCCAGTTGTCCACTCCCGGAATGAACACTGCTGACAGTGCTAAGACGTGATTTTCCGCCCATCGGAGAATCCTTGTGGCTTCTGCCATTGCCATCCTGCTTCTTGTGCCGCCCTGTCGGTTTACATGGGCGACTGCCGTGATGTTGTCTGATTGGATCAGTACCGGCTGGTTTTGAAGCAGAGGCCTTGCCAGACTTAGGGCATTGTAAATGGCCCTCAGTTCCAGAATATTTATGTGTAGGGACGACTCCTGACATGACCAAAGTCCTTGAAAATTTCTTCCATGTGTGACTGCCCCCCAGCCTCGAAGGCTGGCATCCGTGGTTACCAGGACCCAGTCCTGTATGCCGAATCTGCAGCCCTCTTGAAGATGAGCACTCTGCAGCCACCACAGTAGAGATACCCTGGACCTTGGAGACAGGGTTATCAGCCGATGCATCTGAAGATGCGATCCCGACCACTTGTCCAAGAGGTCCCACTGAAAGGTTCTTGCATGGAACCTGCCGAATGGAATTTTGCTTCGTAAGAAGCTACCATTTTTCCCAGGACTCGTGTGCAGTGATGCACCGATACCTGTTTTGGTTTCAGGAGGTCTCTGACTAGAGATGACAGCTCCTTGGCTTTCTCCTGCGGGAGAAACACTTTTTTCTGTTCTGTGTCCAGAACCATCCCCAGGAACAGTAGGCGTGTGGTAGGAACCAGCTGTGACTTTGGAATGTATAGAATCCATCCGTGCTGTTGTAGCACTTCCCAAGATAGTGCTACTCCGACCAACAACTGCTCCTTGGACCTCGCCTTTATAAGGAGATCGTCCAAGTACGGGATAATTAAAACTCCCTTTTTTCGAAGGAGTATCATCATTTCTGCCATTACCTTGGTAAAGACCCTCGGTGCCGTGGACAGTCCAAACGGCAGTGTTTGGAATTGGTAATGGCAATCCTGTACCACAAATCTGAGGTACTCCTGGTGAGGATGGTAAATGGGGACATGTAGGTAAGCATCCTTGATGTCCAGGGATACCATGTAATCCCCCTCCTCCAGGCTTGCAATAACCGCCCTGAGCGATTCCATTTTGAACTTTAATTTTTTTATGTATGTGTTCAAGGATTTCAAATTTAAAATGGGTCTCACCGAACCGTCCGGTTTCGGTACCACAAACAGTGTGGAATAGTAACCCCGTCCTTGTTGAAGTAGGGGCACCTTGACTATCACCTGCTGGGAATACAGCTTGTGAATTGCCTCTAGCACAGCCTCCCTGCCTGAGGGAGTTGTCGGCAAGGCAGATTTGAGGAAACGGCGGGGGGGAGACGCCTCGAATTCCAGCTTGTACCCCTGAGATACTACTTGAAGGATCCAGGGATCCACCTGTGAGCAAGCCCACTGATCGCTGACATTTTTGAGGCGGCCCCCCACCGTACCTGGCTACGCCTGTGGAGCCCCCGCGTCATGCGGTGGACTCAGAGGAAGCGGGGGAAGAATTTTGATTCTGGGAACTGGCTGACTGGTGCAGCTTTTTCCCTCTTCCCTCGTCTCTGTGCAGAAAGGAAGCGCCTTTGACCCGCTTGCTTTTCTGAAGCCGAAAGGACTGTACCTGATAATACAGTGCTTTCTTAGGCTGTGAGGAAACCTGAGGTAACATTTTTTCTTCCCAGCTGTTGCTGTGGATACGAGGTCCCAGAGACCATCCCCTAACAATTCCTCACCCTTATAAGGCTCTATGTGCCTTTTAAAGTCAGCATCACCTGTCCAGTGTCGGGTCTCTAATACCCTCCTGACAGAATGGACATTGCATTAATTCAGGACGCCAGCCGGCAAAATATCCCTCTGTGCATCCCTCATATATAAGACGACGTCTTTAATATGCTCTTATGTTCGCAAAATAGTATCCCTGTTTGACAGGGTCACAGACCACGCTGCAGCAGCACTATCTGCAGGTCTCAGTCTAGTACCTGAGTGTGTAAATACAGACTTCAGGATAGCCTCCTGCTTTTTATCAGCAGGTACCTTCAAAGTGGCCATATCCTAAGACGGCAGTGCCACCTTTTTTGACAAACGTGTGAGCGCCTTATCCACCCTAGGGGATATCTCCCAGCGTAACTTATCCTCTGGCGGGAAAGGGTACACCATCAGTAACTTTTTAGAAATTACCAGTTTCTTATCGGGGGAACCCACGCTTTTTCACACTTCATTCACTCATTTGATGGGGGAACCAAACACTGCCTGCTTTTTCTCCCCAAACATAAAACCCCTTTTTTTTTTTTTTAGTGGTACTTGGGTTAATGTCAGAAATTTGTAACACATTTTTTATTGCTGGGATCATGTAACGGATGTTCCTAGTGGATTGTGTATATGTCTCAACCTCGTCGACACTGGAGTCAGACTCCGTGTCGACATCTGTGTCTGCCATCTGAGGGAGCGGGCGTTTTTGAGCCCCTGATGGCCTTTGAGACGCCTGGGCAGGCGCGGGCTGAGAAGCCGGCTGTCCCACAGCTGTTACGTCATCCAGCCTTTTATGTAAGGAGTTGACACTGTCGGTTTATACCTTCCACCTATCCATCCACTCTGGTGTCGGCCCCACAGGGGGCGACATCCCATTTATCGGCATCTGCTCTGCCACCACATAAGCCTCCTCATCAAACGTGTCGACACAGCCGTACCGACACACCGCACACACACAGGGAATGCTCTGACTGAGGACAGGACCCCACACAGCCCTTTGGGGAGACAGAGAGAGAGTATGCCAGCACACACCAGAGCGCTATATAATTTAGGGATTAACACTATATTGAGTGAATTTTTCCCAATAGCTGCTTGTATATACAATATTGCGCCTAAATTTAGTGCCCCCCTCTCTTTTTAACCCTTTGAGCCTGCAAACTACAGGGGAGAGCCTGGGGAGCTGTCTTCCAGCTGCACTGTGAAGAGAAAATGGTGCCAGTGTGCTGAGGGAGATAGCTCCGCCCCTTTTTCGCGGACTTTTCTCCCGCTTTTTTATGGATTCTGGCAGGGGTATTTATCACATATATAGCCTCTGGGGCTATATATTGTGATATATTTGCCAGCCAAGGTGTTTTTATTGCTGCTCAGGGCGCCCCCCCCCCCCAGCGCCCTGCACCCTCAGTGACCGGAGTGTGAAGTGTGTATGAGGAGCAATGGCGCACAGCTGCAGTGCTGTGCGCTACCTTGGTGAAGACTGATGTCTTCTGCCGCCGATTTTCCGGACCTCTTCTTGCTTCTGGCTCTGTAAGGGGGACGGCGGCGCGGCTCCGGGAACGAACACCAAGGCCAGTTCCATGCGGTCGATCCCTCTGGAGCTAATGGTGTCCAGTAGCCTAAGAAACCCAAGCTAGCTGCAAGCAGGTAGGTTTGCTTCTTCTCCCCTTAGTCCCTCGATGCAGTGAGCCTGTTGCCAGCAGGTCTCACTGTAAAATAAAAAACCTAAAATAAACTTTCTTTCTAGGAGCTCAGGAGAGCCCCTAGTGTGCATCCAGCTCGGCCAGGCACAGAAATCTAACTGAGGTCTGGAGGAGGGTCATAGTGGGAGGAGCCAGTGCACACCAGATAGTACCTAATCTTTCTTTTAGAGTGCCCAGTCTCCTGCGGAGCCCGTCTATTCCCCATGGTCCTTACGGAGTTCCCAGCATCCACTAGGACGTCAGAGAAATTAGGTTTGTAAAACACTCACCAGAAAGTATGTAGTAATACATTTAAGCATTTGGGATTAATTGTAAATCCCGACTCCAGGTTCTAAAGACATCAGCCTGACTGACACTAGGACAACTCCTGAATGACCACTACAGCAGGAGTGGAAGAGTGAGAGCGAGTATGTAAATGGCTGCCACATGCTTCAGCCAGGTTTCTGGAAAGCATTGTAATTGTGTCTTTCCATGCCAGTCCCAGGCAAAGTTTATATAACTCAACTGTAAGTTTTTTGTAACCTTTATATTTTTTATTGATTTGGGAAATATTCTTTTGTCATTTGTTTACTTGATATTAATGTAAGCACTGTGTAATTATTATATATAAATAAAATCACAATTGAATGTGTTTGCCTTCAACTGATCCTAACCACCCAGAAGCCTAGCGGCAGGATATACACAAGTAAGGTGCGCTGTCACTAGCAGCTGGTATGGGGGTAGTCAGTCCCCTAAATATACTAGAGATGAGCGCCGGAAATTTTTCGGGTTTTGTGTTTTGGTTTTGGGTTCGGTTCCGCGGCCGTGTTTTGGGTTCGACCGCGTTTTGGCAAAACCTCACCGAATTTTTTTTGTCGGATTCGGGTGTGTTTTGGATTCGGGTGTTTTTTTTCAAAAAACCCTAAAAAACAGCTTAAATCATAGAATTTGGGGGTCATTTTGATCCCAAAGTATTATTAACCTCAAAAACCATAATTTCCACTCATTTTCAGTCTATTCTGAATACCTCACACCTCACAATATTATTTTTAGTCCTAAAATTTGCACCGAGGTCGCTGTGTGAGTAAGATAAGCGACCCTAGTGGCCGACACAAACACCGGGCCCATCTAGGAGTGGCACTGCAGTGTCACGCAGGATGTCCCTTCCAAAAAACCCTCCCCAAACAGCACATGACGCAAAGAAAAAAAGAGGCGCAATGAGGTAGCTGTGTGAGTAAGATAAGCGACCCTAGTGGCCGACACAAACACCGGGCCCATCTAGGAGTGGCACTGCAGTGTCACGCAGGATGTCCCTTCCAAAAAACCCTCCCCAAACAGCACATGACGCAAAGAAAAAAAGAGCCGCAATGAGGTAGCTGACTGTGTGAGTAAGATAAGCGACCCTAGTGGCCGACACAAACACCGGGCCCATCTAGGAGTGGCACTGCAGTGTCACGCAGGATGTCCCTTCCAAAAAACCCTCCCCAAACAGCACATGACGCAAAGAAAAAAAGAGGCGCAATGAGGTAGCTGACTGTGTGAGTAAGATAAGCGACCCTTGTGGCCGACACAAACACCGGGCCCATCTAGGAGTGGCACTGCAGTGTCACGCAGGATGTCCCTTCCAAAAAACCCTCCCCAAACAGCACATGACGCAAAGAAAAAAAGAGGCGCAATGAGGTAGCTGTGTGAGTAAGATAAGCGACCCTAGTGGCCGACACAAACACCGGGCCCATCTAGGAGTGGCACTGCAGTGTCACGCAGGATGTCCCTTCCAAAAAACCCTCCCCAAACAGCACATGACGCAAAGAAAAAAAGAGGCGCAATGAGGTAGCTGACTGTGTGAGTAAGATAAGCGACCCTAGTGGCCGACACAAACACCGGGCCCATCTAGGAGTGGCACTGCAGTGTCACGCAGGATGTTCCTTCCAAAAAACCCTCCCCAAACAGCACATGACGCAAAGAAAAAAAGAGGCGCAATGAGGTAGCTGACTGTGTGAGTAAGATAAGCGACCCTAGTGGCCGACACAAACACCGGGCCCATCTAGGAGTGGCACTGCAGTGTCACGCAGGATGGCCCTTCCAAAAAACCCTCCCCAAACAGCACATGACGCAAAGAAAAAGAAAAGAAAAAAGAGGTGCAAGATGGAATTGTCCTTGGGCCCTCCCACCCACCCTTATGTTGTATAAACAAAACAGGACATGCACACTTTAACCAACCCATCATTTCAGTGACAGGGTCTGCCACACGACTGTGACTGATATGACGGGTTGGTTTGGACCCCCCCCCAAAAAAGAAGCAATTAATCTCTCCTTGCACAAACTGGCTCTACAGAGGCAAGATGTCCACCTCATCATCATCGTCCGATATATCACCGTGTACATCCCCCTCCTCACAGATTATCAATTCGTCCCCACTGGAATCCACCATCTCAGCTCCCTGTGTACTTTGTGGAGGCAATTGCTGCTGGTCAATGTCTCCGCGGAGGAATTGATTATAATTCATTTTAATGAACATCATCTTCTCCACATTTTCTGGATGTAACCTCGTACGCCGATTGCTGACAAGGTGAGCGGCGGCACTAAACACTCTTTCGGAGTACACACTTGTGGGAGGGCAACTTAGGTAGAATAAAGCCAGTTTGTGCAAGGGCCTCCAAATTGCCTCTTTTTCCTGCCAGTATAAGTACGGACTGTGTGACGTGCCTACTTGGATGCGGTCACTCATATAATCCTCCACCATTCTTTCAATGTTGAGAGAATCATATGCAGTGACAGTAGACGACATGTCCGTAATCGTTGTCAGGTCCTTCAGAGATCCAAGGTAGGTTTTAAATCTAGGATCGAGCACGGTGGCCAAAATGTAGTGCTCTGATTTCAACAGATTGACCACCCATGAATCCTTGTTAAGCGAATTAAGGGCTCCATCCACAAGTCCCACATGCCTAGCGGAATCGCTCAGTGTTAGCTCCTCCTTCAATGCCTCCAGCTTCTTCTGCAAAAGCCTGATGAGGGGAATGACCTGACTCAGGCTGGCAGTGTCTGAACTGACTTCACGTGTGGCAAGTTCAAAGGGCATCAGAACCTTGCACAACGTTGAAATCATTCTCCACTGCGCTTGAGACAGGTGCATTCCACCTCCTATATCGTGCTCAATTGTATAGGCTTGAATGGCCTTTTGCTGCTCCTCCAACCTCTGCACGCCCCTGTCGTTTTTTAAAAAATTCTGCACCACCAAATTCAAGGTATGTGCAAAACATGGGACGTGCTGGAATTTGCCCATATTTAATGCACACACAATATTGCTGGCGTTGTCCGATGCCACAAATCCACAGGAGAGTCCAATTGGGGTAAGCCATTCCGCGATGATCTTCCTCAGTTGCCGTAAGAGGTTTTCAGCTGTGTGCGTATTCTGGAAACCGGTGATACAAAGCGTAGCCTGCCTAGGAAAGAGTTGGCGTTTGCGAGATGCTGCTACTGGTGCCGCCGCTGCTGTTCTTGCGGCGGGAGTCCATACATCTACCCAGTGGGCTGTCACAGTCATATAGTCCTGACCCTGCCCTGCTCCACTTGTCCACATGTCCGTGGTTAAGTGGACATTGGGTACAGCTGCATTTTTAAGGACACTGGTGACTCTTTTTCTGAGGTCTGTGTACATTTTCGGTATCGCCTGCCTAGAGAAATGGAACCTAGATGGTATTTGGTACCGGGGACACAGTACCTCCAACAAGTCTCTAGTTGGCTCTGCAGTAATGATGGATACCGGAACCACGTTTCTCACCACCCAGGGTGCCAAGGCCTCAGTTATCCGCTTTGCAGTAGGATGACTGCTGTGATATTTCATCTTCCTCGCAAAGGACTGTTGGACAGTCAATTGCTTGGTGGAAGTAGTAAAAGTGGTCTTACGACTTCCCCTCTGGGATGACCATCGACTCCCAGCAGCAACAACAGCAGCGCCAGCAGCAGTAGGCGTTACACGCAAGGATGCATCGGAGGAATCCCAGGCAGGAGAGGAATCATCAGAATTGCCAGTGACATGGCCTGCAGGACTATTGGCATTCCTGGGGAAGGAGGAAATTGACACTGAGGGAGTTGGTGGGGTGGTTTGCGTGAGCTTGGTTACAAGAGGAAGGGATTTACTGGTCAGTGGACTGCTTCCGCTGTCGGACAAAGTTTTTGAACTTGTCACTGACTTATTATGAATGCGCTGCAGGTGACGTATAAGGGAGGATGTTCCGAGGTGGTTAACGTCCTTACCCCTACTTATTACAGCTTGACAAAGGGAACACACGGCTTGACAAATGTTGTCCGCATTTCTGGTGAAATACTTCCACACCGAAGAGCTGATTTTTTTGGTATTTTCACCAGGCATGTCAACGGCCATATTCCTCCCACGGACAACAGGTGTCTCCCCGGGTGCCTGACTTAAACAAACCACCTCACCATCAGAATCCTCCTGGTCAATTTCCTCCCCAGCGCCAGCAACACCCATATCCTCCTCATCCTGGTGTACTTCAACACTGACATCTTCAATCTGACTATCAGGAACTGGACTGCGGGTGCTCCTTCCAGCACTTGCAGGGGGCGTGCAAATGGTGGAAGGCGCATGCTCTTCACGTCCAGTGTTGGGAAGGTCAGGCATCGCAACCGACACAATTGGACTCTCCTTGTGGATTTGGGATTTCGAAGAACGCACAGTTCTTTGCTGTGCTTTTTCCAGCTTGAGTCTTTTCATTTTTCTAGCGAGAGGCTGAGTGCTTCCATCCTCATGTGAAGCTGAACCACTAGCCATGAACATAGGCCAGGGCCTCAGCCGTTCCTTGCCACTCCGTGTGGTAAATGGCATATTGGCAAGTTTACGCTTCTCCTCCGACAATTTTATTTTAGGTTTTGGAGTCCTTTTTTTACTGATATTTGGTGTTTTGGATTTGACATGCTCTGTACTATGACATTGGGCATCGGCCTTGGCAGACGACGTTGCTGGCATTTCATCGTCTCGGCCATGACTAGTGGCAGCAGCTTCAGCACGAGGTGGAAGTGGATCTTGATCTTTCCCTAATTTTGGAACCTCAACATTTTTGTTCTCCATATTTTAATAGGCACAACTAAAAGGCACCTCAGGTAAACAATGGAGATGGATGGATACTAGTATACAATTATGGATGGACTGCCGAGTGCCGACACAGAGGTAGCTACAGCCGTGGACTACCGTACTGTGTCTGCTGCTAATATAGACTGGTTGATAAAGAGATGTAGTATGTATGTATAAAGAAGAAAGAAAAAAAAAACACGGGTAGGTGGTATACAATTATGGATGGACTGCCGAGTGCCGACACAGAGGTAGCTACAGCCGTGGACTACCGTACTGTACTGTGTCTGCTGCTAATATAGACTGGATGATAATGAGATGTAGTATGTATAAAGAAGAAAAAAAAAAACACGGGTAGGTGGTATACAATTATGGATGGACTGCCGAGTGCCGACACAGAGGTAGCTACAGCCGTGGACTACCGTACTGTACTGTGTCTGCTGCTAATATAGACTGGTTGATAATGAGATGTAGTATGTATGTATAAAGAAGAAAGAAAAAAAACCACGGGTAGGTGGTATACAATTATGGACGGACTGCCGAGTGCCGACACAGAGGTAGCTACAGCCGTGGACTACCGTACTGTACTGTGTCTGCTGCTAATATAGACTGGATGATAATGAGATGTAGTATGTATAAAGAAGAAAGAAAAAAAAACCACGGGTAGGTGGTATACAATTATGGATGGACTGCCGAGTGCCGACACAGAGGTAGCTACAGCCGTGGACTACCGTACTGTACTGTGTCTGCTGCTAATATAGACTGGATGATAATGAGATGTAGTATGTATAAAGAAGAAAGAAAAAAAAACCACGGGTAGGTGGTATACAATTATGGATGGACTGCCGAGTGCCGACACAGAGGTAGCTACAGCCGTGGACTACCGTACTGTACTGTGTCTGCTGCTAATATAGACTGGATGATAATGAGATGTAGTATGTATAAAGAAGAAAAAAAAAACCACGGGTAGGTGGTATACAATTATGGACGGACTGCCGAGTGCCGACACAGAGGTAGCTACAGCCGTGGACTACCGTACTGTACTGTGTCTGCTGCTAATATAGACTGGTTGATAATGAGATGTAGTATGTATAAAGAAGAAAGAAAAAAAAACCACGGGTAGGTGGTATACAATTATGGATGGACTGCCGAGTGCCGACACAGAGGTAGCTACAGCCCTGGACTACCGTACTGTACTGTGTCTGCTGCTAATATAGACTGGATGATAATGAGATGTAGTATGTATAAAGAAGAAAAAAAAAAACACGGGTAGGTGGTATACAATTATGGATGGACTGCCGAGTGCCGACACAGAGGTAGCTACAGCCGTGGACTACCGTACTGTACTGTGTCTGCTGCTAATATAGACTGGATGATAATGAGATGTAGTATGTATAAAGAAGAAAGAAAAAAAAACCACGGGTAGGTGGTATACAATTATGGATGGACTGCCGAGTGCCGACACAGAGGTAGCTACAGCCGTGGACTACCGTACTGTACTGTGTCTGCTGCTAATATAGACTGGATGATAATGAGATGTAGTATGTATAAAGAAGAAGAAAAAAACCACGGGTAGGTGGTATACAATTATGGATGGACTGCCGAGTGCCGACACAGAGGTAGCTACAGCCGTGGACTACCGTACTGTACTGTGTCTGCTGCTAATATAGACTGGATGATAATGAGATGTAGTATGTATAAAGAAGAAAGAAAAAAAAACCACGGGTAGGTGGTATACAATTATGGATGGACTGCCGAGTGCCGACACAGAGGTAGCTACAGCCGTGGACTACCGTACTGTACTGTGTCTGCTGCTAATATAGACTGGATGATAATGAGATGTAGTATGTATAAAGAAGAAAAAAAAAACCACGGGTAGGTGGTATACAATTATGGACGGACTGCCGAGTGCCGACACAGAGGTAGCTACAGCCGTGGACTACCGTACTGTACTGTGTCTGCTGCTAATATAGACTGGATGATAATGAGATGTAGTATGTATAAAGAAGAAAGAAAAAAAAACCACGGGTAGGTGGTATACAATTATGGACGGACTGCCGAGTGCCGACACAGAGGTAGCTACAGCCGTGGACTACCGTACTGTACTGTGTCTGCTGCTAATATAGACTGGTTGATAATGAGATGTAGTATGTATAAAGAAGAAAGAAAAAAAAACCACGGGTAGGTGGTATACAATTATGGACGGACTGCCGAGTGCCGACACAGAGGTAGCTACAGCCGTGGACTACCGTACTGTACTGTGTCTGCTGCTAATATAGACTGGATGATAATGAGATGTAGTATGTATAAAGAAGAAAAAAAAACCCACGGGTAGGTGGTATACAATTATGGACGGACTGCCGAGTGCCGACACAGAGGTAGCTACAGCCGTGGACTACCGTACTGTACTGTGTCTGCTGCTAATATAGACTGGATGATAATGAGATGTAGTATGTATAAAGAAGAAAGAAAAAAAAACCACGGGTAGGTGGTATACAATTATGGACGGACTGCCGAGTGCCGACACAGAGGTAGCTACAGCCGTGGACTACCGTACTGTACTGTGTTTGCTGCTAATATAGACTGGTTGATAATGAGATGTAGTATGTATAAAGAAGAAAGAAAAAAAAACCACGGGTAGGTGGTATACAATTATGGATGGACTGCCGAGTGCCGACACAGAGGTAGCTACAGCCGTGGACTACCGTACTGTACTGTGTCTGCTGCTAATATAGACTGGATGATAATGAGATGTATTATGTATAAAGAAGAAAGAAAAAAAAAACCACGGGTAGGTGGTATACAATTATGGATGGACTGCCGAGTGCCGACACAGAGGTAGCTACAGCTGTGAACTACCGTACTGTGTCTGCTGCGACTGGATGATAAATAATGATATAAAAAATATATATATATCACTACTGCAGCCGGACAGGTATATATTATATAATGACGGACCTGCTGGACACTGTCTGTCAGCAGAATGAGTTTTTTATAGAATAAAAAAACACCACACAAGTCACACGACGAGTGTTTAACTTTTTCAGGCAATCACAATATAGTATACTATACTGGTGGTCAGTGTGGTCAGGTCACTGGTCAGTCACACTGGCAGTGGCACTCCTGCAGCAAAAGTGTGCACTGTTTAATTTTAATAATATGTATGTACTCCTGGCTCCTGCTATAACCTATAACTGCTCCCCAGTCTCCCCCACAATTAAGCTGTGTGAGCACAGTCAGATATTATACATAGATGATGCAGCACACTGGGCTGAGCACAGATATGGTATGTGACTGAGTCACTGTGTATCGTTTTTTTCAGGCAGAGAACGGATTATATTAAATAAAACTGCACTGGTGGTCACTGGTCAGTGGTCAGTCACTAGTAAACTCTGCACTCTCTAGTACTCCTAAGCTCCAGTAAATCAAGTGTCTCTGTCTCAATCTCACTCTCTCTCTTCTAATCTAAATGGAGAGGACGCCAGCCACGTCCTCTCCCTATCAATCTCAATGCACGTGTGAAAATGGCGGCGACGCGCGGCTCCTTATATAGAATCCGAGTCTCGCGATAGAATCCGAGCCTCGCGAGAATCCGACAGCGTCATGATGACGTTCGGGCGCGCTCGGGTTAACCGAGCAAGGCGGGAAGATCCGAGTCGCTCGGATCCGTGTAAAAAAAGCTGAAGTTCGGGCGGGTTCGGATTCCGAGGAACCGAACCCGCTCATCTCTAAAATATACTAGAAGATAAAGTGTGCACCAGCGCTTGCTGGATAATATATCTAAAGATGGACGGTTTGTAACATAAAACAGCAATTTATTAAAACATGAAAATACTAGAATTAAAAAAACATACTGAAATGCCACAAATATATACTCTATGCTATGTGCCGCTCTGAACATTCTGATGATGGTAGGTTGTTCCACCTCAGCCTCAGCAGGCCATGGTACATACGGATGAACGGGTGTGGATGGTTTGAACACACCCCACCCAAATCTAACTCTCTCTGCACATGTTATATCTGCCCCCCCACCCCCTGAAGTGCACATGGGGGATTATTTCGTGTTGATCGCACGTAGCAACTTTTTGCTGCTCGTGCGATCAACTAGACGCCGCCTATGGGGGAGTGTATTTTAGCATAGCAAGGCTGCCATCGCTTGTGCAGCCCTGCTATGCTAAAAATGTTTTGAGTAAAAGAAGACTAGCCCTGCAGTTACTTACCCTGTGCGATGAATCCAGCGATGAAGGTCCCTGAATTTACGTCATACATTCGCCCTCCAAACGCCTTGACACACCTGCGTTCGGATCTCCACGTCCGAAAAACGGCGAGTAGACGGCCCGATCCGCCTCCCGGCTGTCAATATTCTTGCAATACGCGCTGTGACCGTTTTCTTCGTTCCCGGCGTCGTTGCCCAGCGACTACCATCGCTGAGCAACGACGCACCTGCGCACTGCATCTGCTGTGCATGCGCAGAACCAACCCGTTCGCACCGCCGCGAAGAACCGCATTGTGTGAACGGGTCGGAATGACCCCCATGGTTTTGCCCATTAGCTAACAAATTTGCTGCTGCGATCAGATCTGAATTAGGCCCTGTGTCTCCCCGCATGGCTTGCTTCGCTCGCCATGCTTCGGGCAAGAAGATTCGATCCGCTACCGCTGCGCTTGGCACAGGTTACTATTCCCAATCGTAGTCTACGTGGATCGTAAAGTATGAAAAAGTAGAACATTTTTTTTAAAACTCATGTCGACCTTTTAATGTGTCGACCTTTGCCATGTTGACCAATAGTGGTTGACCTCATGAGTGTCAACCTAACGACCTAAAGACCAGATACTGGATGACCAGCAGATGAGAAATATCAATATGGTGCAGAAGCCCTAGTTAAGCAGCACATCTATATAATCAGGCTGTGCATAGACGGACCAAATCATTGCACAGTTCGGCCCTATGTAACACTAGCCACGTGCAGTGTAATAATGCTGCAATACCAGGCATCTGGTCCGACATGTCAGTGTATGTTCCGCAAACAACCGTGGTGCCAGATAATCCACACAAACCTGATAAGATCCTTATTGGGTTTGTCTGTACCTGCTATTAGCCTGTGTGCAGTCACCGTACAGCCTGTTAATGCACAACATGAGCTGGATGTTCCTACGCAGCAACATGATAGCCTGAAGAGGAAGGATCTCTCCCACAAACAATGTGCCATTTGTTTTTCTTCTATCTCCAGCCAACTATTAAGGGGCCGCAGAGTTGAATACAAGTAATCGCTGCCGCACTGCACGCACACAGCTAAGGGCCTCATTCATGTATGTAAGCAATTGCATACGCAGCTGCGTTTTTCTCGGCGCTGCCGCTAAGGAAAGAAAACAGATGCCCACCGGAGAAAACGCAAAGTCGTTCACAATTGCGTAATTATACGCAGCACCGATGCAATAATGAGGAATATTGACTCTGTGGTTCACTTATGGCTATGCAGACTGGCCGCGGCAGTAGCGATGCTTGTGCCATGTTTCACTACATACATGATCGCAGCTGAAGGCAAATACACGCCTCTAAAACGGCCATGACACTTCCTGTCAATTATGTCAGTGAGAGAACGATCACAAAGGTACCTTGGTGCGTGCGCAGTTTGCTGATACAAAGGGGATAATTGACCTAATCAACGATCAACCACTGGTAACATCATTTCCCGGTTTGCTAAATTTGAACAATAACATTGCTGCACTGCAGTACTGTCATCTTACTTCTTTCCCAGGGAGATTCCTAGCCAGATTGGATAACTATTGGGCGATCAGTGGCTTTAATATTTGGCAAAATATTTATCTACTCATGTGTGATTTTTAAACAATTCTATATAATGGCATATATTTTTATGTGAATAATAAATGTTTTTCTAACAAATTTATTGGTTTAGTACCGATGTATACAGCCAGCGCTGGTGTATCTTTATTTTTTATCTCTGCATCCTGCCCGCATCACAAGGATGCGAGCAGGATGCGGGAGACTTGCCTACTCTTCGGGGGGTGCAGGGGGCTACCCAAAAAAACAGGAGCCTCCCGCAGCTTCCGGGAGAGTAGGTAAGTATGCCCTTCAGTAATAAGTAGACATGCGCTACGGCGCCCATAGTTACATACCCTTGATTACGGAGTATGAGCAGTACGAAATGATGCACGCGGAATTGCATTCTGCTCTGCATCATCCGCCCCTTAGCCGGTATGCTGCATTAAGTACATGTTCTGTATTTACTGTGGGAACAGAACCTGAAGGATTTATCAGGAGCCTGAGCATGTTACTTAGTTTAACCTGTCACAAAATTGTATATCTGACGCAGACCGTGGACTTCATGTTATGCAGACTGTAGACAGCACTGAGCCTCCTCTCTACTCCCAGCCTTATTTGTGTATTCGGGAAACAGAAGCTGCCCCTGCAGTGGCGCGAGAGAGGGTGGAAGAGGGTATAAATTACCCGGGCCCAGGTCTGATGGAGGGGCCCAGGTCTGATGGAGGGGCACAGTGAGGGCCCAGAGCCTCCTCCCCCTTAACTGGCAGCAGCAGCTACAACTCTTCTTCTAAGCCCAGCATATGCTGCTGACTGCTGGGCTGGAGTGTGGCCATGGTGGCGCTTAAAATAAATAAAATTCTTTCTTTTTTCAAAGGGTGCATGACCACACCTCCAGTGAATATGCCACGGCCCCTGAAAAGCACCTGGTCCCAGCCAGACTCTCTACTGCCCTGTATGTGTGTGTAATATCTATCTATACACTGTACAGTATATACGTGTTTGTATCCATCTATCTATCTATCTATCTATCTATCTATCTATCTATCTATCTATCTATCTCTATATATGTCATGGCTGGCACTCTGTTCAAAATACTGTGCAATTTCCCAGGTGCGTAGTAGGATGACAGGTAATATGAGCAGAAATACTGTGTTACTCTCTGGACTTACTAATGTAACAATATATTCTGGTGATGACCACTAATGAGCAAGTCAACATTTCAGTTTATTCAACTTTAATCATAGTAAGTCCTAAAAGTTCTGTGGCATTTCTGCGTATAATTTATGTTTGTGTGTGTGTGTGTGTGTGTGTGTGTGTGTGTGTGTGTGTATACAGTGATTGCACTTACACCATACTTGCCTACTCTCCCGGAATGGCCGGGAGGCTCCCGAAAATCGAGTGACCCTCCCGGCCCCACGGAAGAGCAGGCAAGTCTCCCGGAATCAGCAGTCACCCTGCCCGTCCGCCCACTTACTGTGTAAAGTGGGCGGTCCGGGCAGTTGATGACGCGATTCTTGCTGAATCGCGTCATCATAGCCACGCCCCCTGCAGTGTAATGCCGGGGATCGCGGCATTACAGAGCGGGGGCGTGGCTTAAAGAGTGTGACGTAGTAACTCCACCCCCGGTCCGCCCCTGCTCCGCCCCCGTCCCGCCTCCGATCCGCCTCCTCCCCACGTCACAGCCTGTCCCTGCCCCCCTGCTGAGCCGACCTGGCTGCTCTCTCCCGCAGAGAGCAGCCAGAATATCGGCAAGTATGACTTACACGCTATAGCGCATCCTTTATACCAAAATTACAATAGAGGATCCTCTTTTACAAAATGATGGTATTAAATGAATGCGCTCTGCAACCAATGCAGCTTTTATGTGACTGTACCACCATCCTAATAGTGAACACTTGTGTCCCAGCTGCTGGGAGGTCTGTCATGCTCCTGTGAGTGGGTACTTATCGTGTGCTAGACATGCCCCCAAAGTGGTGCAGCCATGCAACTAACAGGGTGTGGTCACACCCCCTAAAAGGGGGGGGGGGCGGGAAGTTACTGTACCGGGGCCCAGGATTTATCTTGGCAGCCCTGCATCCCTGACTACTACACTGATTCCTTACAACACAGTATTTTCATCTGGTGCACTTATTCAGTTATCCAGGTTCCAGTTCCCTTTCTATACTGGCTATACCCATAACTAGTCCTCAACCTCTCCCCGTCTCTACTACCTCATGCAACCTTCTGCATCTATGCTATCACCACACAGGTGGCCCAACGCTACTTAAAGCTCAACATGTCCAAAATTAGCTTGTCAACTTCCTAAAATATTCCTAGAATATGCCCTTTTCTTACACAAGATGCTTCCAAATTTGTTTCCAATTCTCTCCTTACCATCCCCCTGCTCTACTTCTGAGAAAACTGTGATCTGGCATTCTCCTTATGCCAGGCATACATTATGCAATTATTGCCACGATTCGCGGATTATCGACAGATGAGGACTATAATCGCATAATGTATTGCTGCAACTGATCAGTTATGATTGGTCTGTCAGACATTCTGAAAAAGTCCAGCATGTCTGATAGATCCAATCATTGGTCAGCTGTCATTTTTCAAACACAGCAGCCGATGTATCAAAGTTGTGTTTGCAGTAAACAGCCAATAAAAGGCTTTTTTCCTGGTCTCATCACATTTTTTTTTTCTTGTCAGATGTATTATATATATGTCTAGTGTATTTTTATCACATTTTTATAGCATTTTATGTCTGCGTTTATGATAACACGGAACAGTTCCGGAATCATAGAAAACAGGATTTTAATTACCTACCGGTAAATTATTTTCTTGTAGTCCGTAGAGGATACTGGGGTCCACATTAGTACAATGGGGTATAGATGGGTCCACTAGGAGCCATGGGCACTTTAAGAAATTGATAGTGTGGGATGGCTCTTCCCTCTATGCCCCTCCTACCAGACTCAGTCTAGGAAACTGTGCCCGAGGAGACGGACATACTTTGAGAGAAGGGTATAAAAGGATAGTGGTGAGATTCCGAACCAGCACACACAAACTAGAGTAAAGCCAAACTAACCAAAGTTTAAACTAGTGATGAGCGGATTCGGTTTTACTCGGTTTTACTCGGTTTTACTCGGTTCTCAAAACGGCATCTTATTGGCTCACGGATGTCACGTGTTTTGGATAGCCAATAAGATGCCGTTTTGAGAACCGAGTAAAACCGAGTAAAACCGAGTAAAACCGAACCTCGCTCATCACTAGTTTAAACCAGGAACAGCAATCGCGGAACCAACAATACTTAACCAGTGCAGGAAGAAACTAAGCATTGAACGGGCGCCCAGTATCCTCTACGGACTACGATAAAAGGATTTACTGGTAGGTAATTAAAATCCTATTTTCTCTTACATCCTAGAGGATGCTGGGGTCCACATTAGTACCATCAGGATGTACCAAAGCTCCCAAACCGTATGGGAGAGTGCTGAGGTTCCTGCAGAACTGATTGACCAAACTGAAGGTCCTCAGACGCCAAAGTATCGAACTTGTAACGTGTTCAAACCTGACCAAGTAGATGCTCGGCAGAGCTGTAAAGCCGAGACACCCCAGGCAGCCGCCCAGGAAGAACCCACCGACCTAGTAGAGTGGGCCTGTACAGATCTTGGACATGGCAAACCTGCCGTGGAATAAGCATGCTGAATAGTAAGCCTGATCCAGCGTGCAATTGTCTGCTTTGAAGCAGGACACCCAATTTTATTGGGATCATAAAGAACAAACAGGGAGTCAGATTTTCTGTGACGAGCTGTCTGCTTCACATAGATCTTCAAAGCCCTTACAACATCCAAGGACTTGGAAGTAGCAGAGGTGTCGGTAACCACCGGAACCACAATAGGTTGGTTGATATGAAACGCAGACACCACCTTTGGAAGAAATTGCTGACGAGTTCTGAGTTCAGCTCTATCTTCATGAAAAATCAAATAGGGGCTTTTGTGAGACAACGCCCCCAGCTCTGTCATACGCCTCGCAGAAGCCAACAGTGTGACGGCCTTCCACGTTAGAAACTTCCTGTAAAGGCTCAAACCATTCCGATTGCAGGAACTGTAACACCAAGTTGAGATCTCAAGGTGCCGTGGGAGGCACAAAGGGTGGTTGGATGTGCAGAACCCCCTTCAATAATGTCTGAACCTCAGGGATCCAATTGTTTCTGGAAGAAAATGGATAAGGCCAAAATCTGGAATTTTACGGAGCCCAAACGTAGGCCCACATCCACACCTGACTGCAGAAAAAGAAGAAAACGTCCCAGTTGAAATTCCACTGCAGGAAATTTGCCTGTACTAGCACCAAGAGACATATTTTTTTCCAAATACGGTGGTAATGTTTAGATGTTACCCCCTTTCTGGCTTGGATCAGGGTTGTAATAACCCTATCCGGGATCCCTTTCCGGGCTAGAATTTGATGCTCAACCTCCATGCTGTCAAACATAGCCGTGGCAAGTCTAGATAGACGAACGCCCCCTGTTGGAGAAGGTCCTTGCGAAGAGGTAGAGGCCACGGGTCCTCTAGGAGCATCTCCAGTAGATCCGCATACTAGGCCCTACTTGGCCAGTCCGGAGCAATGAGTATTGCTTGAACCTTTTTCCTTTTTATTCTTATGAGAATTTTTGAGATCAATGGGAGTGGTGGAAACACGTACACCATCTGGTAGACCCATCGAGTCACCAGAGCCTCCACCGCCACTGCTTGAGGGTTCCTCAACCTGGAACAATACCGCTTGAGCTTCTTTTGGAGACGAGAAGCCATCATGTCGATTTGTGGCATTCCCCACCGACGTGTCAAGCACCCGAACACCTATGGGTGAAGGCCCCACTCTCCAGGGTGGAGGTCGTGTCTGCTGAGGAAGTCTGCTTCCCAGTTGTCTACTCCCGAAATGAAGATCGCGGACAACGCCACAGCGTGTCTTTCTGCCCAGAGGAGAATCCTTGTTACCTCTGCCATTGCTGCCCTGCTCTTCATTCCGCCCTGTCGGTTTATGTACGTTACTGCCGTCACATTGTCCGACTGAACCTGAATGGCTTGATCTTGAAGAAGATGCGATGCCTGTAGAAGGCCGTTGTATATGGCCCTTAGTTCCAGAATGTTGATTGGAAGAATTGCTTCCTGGCTTGACCATTTTCCTTGGAACTGTTCCCCCTGGGTGACTGCTCCCCAACCCCTGAGGCTTGCATCTGTGGTTAGCAGAATCCAATTTTGAATCCCGAACCTTCAGCCCTTGGTCAGGTGAGAAGTCTGATGCCACCACAGAAGACAAATCCTGGCTTTGGGCTCAGACGGATCCTCTGGTGCATGTGAAGATGCGATCCGGACCATTTGTCCAACAGATCCAGCTGGAAGGGCCTTGCATGAAACCTTCCATACTGCAGCGCCTCGTAAGCGGCTACCATCTTTCCCAGTAGGCGAATGCGTAGATGAACCGATGTCCGGGTTTGTCTTAGAACATCCCGCACCATCGACTGAATCACCAATGCTTTTTCCAATGGAAGGAATACCTTCTGCGCCTCCGTATACAATATCATTCACAGGAACGGAAGCCTCCGTGTTGGTTCCAGATGAGATTTCAGTAGGTTCAAAATCCACCCCTGATCCTGGAGTAGCCGGGTTGAGAGGGCAATGTTGACTAACAACCTCTTCCTGGATGGTGCATTTATCAGCAGATCGCCCAGGAGAAAGGAGAAACATCATCTCTGCCATTACCTTGGTGAACACCCTCGGTGCCATAGGGAGGCCAAATGGCAGGGCCTGGAACTGGTAGTGACAGTCCTGTAATGCAAACCTTAGATAAGCCTGATGAGGTAGCCAAATCGGAATATGAAGGTACGCATCCTTGATATCCAGAGACACCAAGAATTCCCCCTCCTCCAGACCTGAGATCACCGCTCTCAGAGACTCCATCTTGAATTTGAACACCCGTAAGTACGGGTTCAACGACTTGAGGTTTAAAATAGGCCTTACCGAACCATCCGATTTCGGAACTACAAACAGGTTGTAATAATAACCCTGGTTTTGCAGCTGAAGTGGAACTGGAACAATGACCTGAGTCTGTACCAGTTTCAGAATTGCTTCCTGTAAAGTTATACTTGCTTCTTGAGAAGCTGGTAAGCCTGATTTGAAGAATCTGTGAGGTGGGAACTCCAGTCTGTAGCCCTGGGCTATAAGATCTTTGACCCAGGGATCCTGGCATGACGTTGCCCATATGTGACTGAAGAATCTCAAACGGGCTCCCATCTGCCTATCTTCCAGGCAGTGCGGTCCACCATCATGCTGAAGGCTTAGAGGAAGCAGAACCGGGGTCCTGTTCCTGTGAACCTGCAGTTGCTGGTTTTCTGGGTTTACCTCTATTGCCTTTGAAGGCAGTAGAAGAACCTTTGGTTTTGTTTTTAAATTTCGCTGTCCGAAAGGACTGCAGAGTTGGAGCAGTGTAGGATTTTCTAGTTGGGGGAGCTGCGGAAGGAAGGTATGTAGACTTACCCGCCGTAGCCTTGGATATCCACGAATCCAGTTCATCTCCAAAAAGGGCTTCACCTGTGAAAGGTAGGCTTTCCACGCCTTTCGTGGAATCCACATCCGCAGTCCACTGGCGTAGCCACAAGCCCCTGCATGCTGACACTGCCATGGCAGTGGTGCATGTGTTGAGTAAACCAATTTCCTTTATGGCCTCCACCATAAAGTTAGTAGAATCCTGTATATGCTGTAGGAGTAAAACTATCTCCCCCCTGGATAAGGAATCTAACCCGTCAATTAGATTACCTGACCATTTTGCAATGGCCCTAGAGATCCATGCACAAGCTATAGTGGGTCTCTGGGTCACCCCCGCAGCTATCTACAGAGATTTGAGAGTGGTTTCAATCATGCGGTCTGCAGCATCCTTCAAGGAAGCTGCTCCAGGAACAGGTAAAACTATCTTACGTGACAGCCTAGAAACCGATGCGTCAACTATTGGTGGGTTTTCACATTTTTTCCTATCATCCTGAGGAAACTGGAAGGATGTGAGTAACCATTTTGGGATCTGAAACTTCTTGTCATGATTTACCCAAGTTGCTTCAAATAGGGAATTTAATTCCTTAGATGCAGGGAAAGTAGCTGAGGATTTCTTTTTACATTAAAATAAAATTCTTCATCTTCTTCTGTCACTTTGTCAGGGATGTGCTATCTCTAATAGCTTCTATCAGGGCCTGTATTCCCTGTGACAAAGTTGCACTTCCCCCTCCCGAGTCCACCTCACCCTCCTCTGGTGCTGATACATCATCATCATCATCATCAGTATCAGCCTGCTTGATTTGGGCCAGAGTACACATCTGTGGACAAATGGCAGGGGTCTGAGACGCTGGATTAACCACTGAATCTCTATTCATCAGGTCATCAACAGATTGCCTTAAGTATTGCGTCTGTTTCTCATTTTGGGATAATTTATTCGAAATATTTGAAATAATCCCTTTTAATGATTCTAACCATACTGGTTCAGATCCACTAGCCTGAGAATGTGTACTATCCTGAGTACATGGCAGTGATCCCCCAGATTGAGAAAAACACTCTGCTGTGTATGATACACACACACACACACACACACACACACACACACACACACACACACACACACACACACAACAATAGGGTAAAACACAGTTAACCCCACAGAGCAATCTAGGGAGACACAGAGTATAATGGAGCCAGCCACACAGCGCCCCTATAGTTAAAGTACAAGCTCAGCTGGGTCGCAAACCAAATACCCTTAATAGGGTATAGTATACCAAATATTGCTCCCCCCCCCCCCCCCCCCCCCCTTTGCTATGACCCCCTGGTACCGCTGAGGTGCTCTGGAGTTCTTGTGGAGGAGCTGCGCTTCCCTGCCAGTCTGCCTGTGTGTAGCTGCTTGAGGGAAAATGGTGCTGGTGAACTACTGGATCCCCTCATAGTGAAGCCCCGCCTCCTTAATGGCGCACGGTCTTCCCATTTTTTATGCTGGCTGAGGTCATTTCTGTTCTACAGTGGGTTAAAACACCTGTAGAATTGCTGCCAGTGTGGGTATATGTTTATTGTGGCCTCAGCTTGCCCCTCACAATGAAACACACCCTGTATACGTCTGAATCCTGGAGCCGCAGCCTGCTTGTAAGCGCTGCGCTCCTACCCCTTGTGCCACCATTAGAGCCGGCGACCCGCTAACTTCTGGCTCTGTTAGGGGTGGCGGCGTGCTGCGGGTCTGTACACTCACCGTGGTGGGGCTTGTGAATAGGAGTCTCAGGAGCTCAGTGTCCTGTCAGCGGGGAACGGGACCATTAACCCTAGGGAGGTTGGGCCATTCTATCCCTAAGTCCCACGAAGCAGGCAGTCTGTTGCCAGCCAGACCTGCCTGAAAACAATAAAAAGGAAAATAAACGCAGAAAACTCTTCAGGAGCTTCCCAAGCGTGACCGACTCCTCCGGGCACATTTTCTAATCTGAGTCTGGTAGGAGGGGCATAGAGGGAGGAGCCAGTCCATACTATCAATTTCTTAAAGTGCCCATGGCTCCTAGTGGACCCGTCTATACCCATGGTACTAATGTTGACCCAGTATCCTCTAGGACGTAGGAGAAATTAATAATTTTCATATGATTCAAAATCTTACCTCTGATTTTGTTTCTCGTGATGGTTTCTGTCATTATCAGCATGGTTTGAAAGTGTAATTTTGGAAAGAAGTAGGCTTTTGTAACCTTATTCAGTAATGTATATGTTCTTATTATTAATAATTATATAATATTTTATATGAATATTCTGTAATTATTAAATTTGCATTTAGTACCGCCGACCCGACCACCGTACTTGCAGTCACTGTATGTCCGAGGGGATGGGAGCACAGTGCGCGTCTCTCCTGCCCCTCAGTGCTCAGTACGGTCTCCGGCGGCAATGTGTAACTTAAATCAGGTGACGGTTCGTTAGCCAATCAGAGCTCGCGGATTGAGGGGCAGGAGAGGCGTGCGCTGTGCTCTCCTCCCCTCAGACACACACAGCAGCAGCTGGAGCAGCCAGCCAAGCAGCGGCAAGCAGCACTGTGGGGGCATGTGTGTTTCTGGCACTGTGGGGGCATATCTGGCACTATGGGGGCATATGTGTGTCTGGCACTGCACTGCTGGAGGTATATGTGCATCTGGCACTGTTTGGGGTATATGTATATCTGGCACTGCACTACTGGGGGTGTATGTGTACCTGGCACTGCGCTACTGGGGGCATATGTGTATCTGGCTCTACTGGGGGCATATGTGTATCTGGCACTGCACTACTGGGGGTATATGTGTATCTAGCACTGGACTACTGGGGGTATATGTGTATCTGGCACTGCACTATTGGGGGTATATGTGCATCTGGCACTGCACTACCGTGGGTATATATGTATGTGGCACTGCACTACTGGTGCGTATATGTGTATCTGTGTACTACTGGGGTTATATATGTATCTGCATTGCACTACTGGTGCGTATATGTGTACTACTGGGGGTATATACAGTATGTATCTGGCACTACACTACAGGGGGTATATGTGTATCTGGCACTGCACTACTGGGGGCATATGTGTATCTGGCACTGTACTATTGGGGCATACCTGTATGTGTATCTGGCACTGCACTATTGGGGGCATATGTGTATCTGACACTGTACTACTGGGGGCATTTGTGTATCTGGTGCCCCATATGTGTATCATGTCCCCATTTTAATTGGCCCCGCCCTGTGTGGCATGTGGCCACACCCATTTTTTGGCGCGCACACACAGTACCACTAAGAATTTTTTCTACTTGCACCACTGAGCGTACCTACCCATATACCCATGTAATCCTATGGATCGCAGGTTTGTACACAGTGCATGCGCACAGCTGCAGGCACGCTAGTCATGGCAAACGACCTGCAATTACTGTGGCTAGGATGAGCAGGGACTCAGAGTCTACTACTGCTGACAATCGCATGCTGCGTGCCGCCCATCACAGGGCAAGGCCGCCCAGAATGCTAAGTGCCGCCCCCAACACTGCGTTCGCAATCTAATTGCGAACACATTGTGATTAGATTGCGATCGCAACCTGCGCAACCTGGCTGTGAAGGCAGGTGCAGGTTGGCCTTGGTTCCCGCTGTAGCAGCCACACGTGACGACATGCCCCCCTGAAAACGGCCCAGACCCGCTCCCACAACGCTGCATTGCCACCTCAGACCGCTCCGCAAACCTTGCTCAGGCCCTGCGCGTGCACACTGGGACGATATGCAATCATTTCTAAGATGTGATCCAACCTGAATAAGCCCCTTAGCTCGCTGCACAGCAATCACACTGTTATCACTTTCGACTAAAGCCAAATGCGATATAAACGCAATAAAAATATGAAAAACACGAAAAATAATTGCAAAAGCAATCGTTTATGGCATTTTAACTTAAGCCAGCTTCAACATTGATACATATGCTGAGCAAAAATTAATTTAGAGGCGCGATAAGAGGCATTAAAGATCTTAAAATTACAGGTCTTTTTTGCTAATAATGATCTATAACATGGCAGTTAGGAGCGGATTGGTTGGTACTATATCTCTCTCCACTTTATCAGTCTCCAAGGCTTAGTACATCTCCTCCAGTGTATGGCAACAATATCTGTCAGGTTTCAGCTTGTCAGATACAATGTCTGTTGGTCTGACACCTGGGCCTGGCTTGTGGTATGCCCCCATCTCTCTGTATGCCGGGCGGCCAATCAGAGCCCCGGGAGGCTGAGCTGTTCGGCCATCCCCAATCTCTGTGTGTGGTCATTACGGACAATCGGACCATCAGCCCTTCTGGCATTTGCGTTTCAGACGCAGTGGTCTTTCATCTGGAACGAACTCTGAGCAACTTGTGAGTCCAAGGTGCCTCTACAGCCGTAGGTAGGTTACTGGGAAGGATCTCTTTATCCGGAATTTGAGACACAGCCACTCCATTTGTTATCTGGAAAACCAGGACTGATCCATCTTGCTGCTGTTTGCCACTCTGAGACGTTTATTTAGATTTTTTGCATTATTCTTGCTGTTCTTTGTGTCCCCCTGCCGGGGGAAAACTAGACGCTACCTCACTGCGCGTCTAGTTTCCCTTCGCGGAGAGACCTTTTAAAAACCACCGCCGGCGCCCCGGGCAAAAGTCCTGCTTGCCGTGGCAAGAGCCGCTACTGCCCCCTGCACATGTTACCAGTCATGTGGGATGGGAGATACGTTTTTTTCAGATTCACTTGAGGTTTATATGAAGGAAACCGTATCCTAATAAGTTCTGGAATATATGGGACTTTAATTCGACCCTTATCTGCCTAGCAAGATTTCAAACTGCTTGGACATCCAAAGATCATTTTACTATATGGTGATTGCATTTTGTATCATGCTTGTAACATATGGGTCTTTTTATTACTATTTATTTATGTGGATACCCTGAGAGCGCCCTCTCCATATGCAATTTGTCCTTTTACACTTGCTCTTAGAGTCTATTGGATATGTACTCGCTTGAGGCTGTAATGCCGCGGTCGGAGCCCCCTGCGATCGCCACAGGTTCTATTCCCGCTCTATGGGTGTCGTGGACACCCACGAGTGGGAATAGCCCCTGCTAGCCGACATTCCAGCTGTCAACATTGTCAGCGGTCGGGATTCTGGTGTCGGTATCCTGACCACCAGGTTCCCGACCTCAGGCAAATCAACTACATCCCTGTGTACTCACTTTGCATGTGTTTGAGCTGCACTTTGGGTTTTATTGCACACCTGTCTAAGGGGGACATGTACTAAGCGGTGATAAAAGTGGAGAAGTGAGCCAGTGGAGAAATTGCCCATGTCAACCAATCAGCTGCTCTGTGTACTGTTATAGTATGCAAATTATAAATGTTACGTCAATGCTGATTGGTTACCATGGGCAACTTCGCCACTTTTATCACTGCTTAGTAAATGTCCCCCTAAGTTCTTTACTGTATCTAGTGGACAACATAAGTAAAAATTGGCTCATCTTAGCCCACTCTCCCCTAAGTATAGAGTTATAATGACTCCAGAGCAAATATGCAGCAATTATTATCATCACCAACACAACTCCACTCATGCAGAATTCATGTACTCACATAGGTTTGCCTAGTTCTGCACGCCATCACTCTACTGCACTGGAGAGTTCCTGGGGCCTGATTCAGATTTGTACACAAACCGGAATCAGGATTTGCTGTCATCGTTAGTCGCGACTGATGGTCGCTATTGTGAGCCGAAGCTGCAACCTCTGATGCAGCACTGGGATCTTGCAGATGCATGCAGGAGGTGTCTACTCCCTACAGATGCCTCCTGCTGCACTGGCATTTTATTTGTACAGAATTACACAGCCGCTTCCCTTGGTCTGTGCAATTCCTTACAAATTGGAATCAGTGTGATGCACTTCATGTGAAATAAACATTTACAGTACACAGAGCAAATCTAGACTCTAAATCACTTTCTGCAGTATGGGGTAAATTTACTAAGATGGGAGTTCTGTTTAAGATGGGATGTTGCCCCCAGCAATCAATCAGATTCCTGGTATTATGTTCCAGAAGGTGCTAGATAAATGAGAAGTAAAATCTGATTGGTTGCTATGGGCAACATCCCATCTTAAAATGAACTCCCATCTTAGTACATTTATCCCATACTGCAGAAAGTGATGTAGAGTCTAGAAGGATATTGACCATACAATCAGTATTTACATATATGGTGACTGGCTTAGATGGAATATTCATTATCAACCAAGACTCCTGCCTAAGGCCCAGGAGCTGCTGATGGTTCCAGATTGCTCTAACCCAGTGATGGGGAACCTTTGGCACTCCAGCTGGTGTTGAAATACACATCCCACTATGCCTTGCTACAGTTTTGCTATTTGGCCATGCTAAAACTGTAGCAGGGCATGCTGGGATGTGTAGTTCAACAACAGCTGGAGTACTGAAGGTTCCCCATCACTGCGTCTAACCTTATTGAAGTTTTAATACAATAGTCTGTAGTCGGAACCCTCAGCTGCCAGTCACATCCCAATACACTTGCTGTAACAGGAGGTAGAGGCGGGCATGGACTGGGTGCCATTGTTAATTTGGCCCTGATTGTATTAACTGTTGTAGCCGCCCTTTCATCTACATCAAAAGATGATCTCCATTGGCCAGCACTGTAATTAAGAAAATAACAGGACTCAAGATAATATGCTGGAAAGAGTGACACTGGATTTGGTGTTACCATATTGGCATGGAGGGTCTGGAGGCAGGCAGGACCTGTGGGAAGATGCAGACATACAATATGTGACATATACAATTGTACAGATATGAGGATGCATGGCACTATAATAGCATACACTTATACTCACTGTCTTCTGTTGCTTCCATACATATCCTGAATAAAAAGAGAAAGTTGATCACAAAAAATATACTCTGCAACTGTGGAAATAAAATGCATTTAATAAAATTATATTTAATATATTATTGATAAAATTCCAGAAAAAAGAATGAACAGGTGGATAGGGATGTACAAATAAAAACTTCACAATGACATACTGGCATGAAATTTACAGAGAGCTACTGCTACCAACATTTTTTGCTATTAATAGGGTGATAAAAAATGTGTCCCACCATACATAGAAGCACACTGGAATACATACAGGAGACCTG
This sequence comes from Pseudophryne corroboree, assembly GCF_028390025.1. Taxonomy (NCBI): domain Eukaryota; kingdom Metazoa; phylum Chordata; class Amphibia; order Anura; family Myobatrachidae; genus Pseudophryne; species Pseudophryne corroboree. The sequence goes on from NC_086449.1 coordinate 145,684,874, forward strand.
CAGACGGGCTGCCGACTGCCGCTATACCGACAGCGGCATCCCTTCAGCCAAAATCCCAGCAGCAAGGCCCCTCGCAAGCTCGCTTTGCTCGTCACGCTTCGTGCCCAGTGGCCAACAGGTTATATTCCCACTCGAGTGGTGGCATGGACCCACCTCCCAAGTGGGAATATTGGGCTACGGTCGGGATTCCGACCACCAGCATTTCCCCCAGCTGTCGCGATTCCGGCGTCAGTGTCGTGAACCGCATCCCAAGCACACTGATACAGAGGTACTAGTGTAAATAGAGTGTGTGTGTGTGTGTGTGTGTGTGTGTGTGTGTGTGTGTGTATGCCAAGCAGAGGACCAAGCTGCATAATACACAATAAGCTAAGGCCAGTCAAGAAACATGAATACTGGAGCAAAAGCCAGTATTACGGACCATGCGCAGGGCAAAAACAGTTAGGGACATAATCAATTAGCTGCATTGATTGCTGTGCCGGAGCAATTCAATATGCGGGGATTACCCCTCGCATGAATGTCCGATGGTGGACTGAACCTCGAAGCTCATAAAGTCCATGAGAAAATGGCAAAATCGAGTGTTTGTGCACAGGGAAACCTCATTGATTCCGCAGAAACCCCAATTTTAGGTGCAGAGAAAAATGCTATTTGATTGAATAGCCTTTTCCTGAACCGCAGGGAATTTAGCCAGCAATTAGCGTGGGGTATATCCAGCTAATTGAATATCCCCCTTACGTTATCACCAGGCAACTCAATCCTGCTAGACCTCCCAATCAGATATAAATAAGGATCAAAGGTCTCTTTGTACCCAGGCACACTGCGATTTGTGACCGCTTGGTTCGCAACAGGCTTCATTTACTGACAATGAAAGTGTGTATGGCTACCTTTACAGAGGAACTAATAAAAAATTCTAGAGCTGAATGTAAATAACACTTCTATCCAATGGTGAAATGTCCCTTTCAATAGCCACAAAGGCACAAACTCACATAGGGCCTAATTACGAGTTGGGAGTATAGTAAAACAGAGCAGGTATTAGATTTCAGGAACCATAGCAGTCCACCAAAAAAAATATAAAACTGCATACCAGGCGTGTGGATCTGGAGCAGGTACCTGCTGCTGAAAGGCTGATTGATATCTCTGGTTCTGTGCATAGTAAAGACAAGAGCTGTCAGTGTCCACCGAAAGGGGAGAGTCCCAGCTTTTGGAGTATACCCTCAGAAAAACTCTAATGATGCCCACACATGGTGCAATTATCGCATGCAATTTGATCTCATTAGTTCAAAACGCATTGTGTCTAGTTCAAATCGCAATGTGTTTATATTCCCTTGCGATGCGATGTGCGCTCCTGATTAGTCAATATCGCTAGGCAAAACAGTATGTGCATTTTTGTACTACATCGCAACCAGCCCATTTTAATTTCTATTGTAGTGTAGTCAAAATCGGGTGCAGTTCGAATCGCACTCTCTCTGCACATGTTATATCTGCCCCCCCTGCAGTGTACATGGTTTTACCCATTAGAGAACAATTTTGCTGCTGCGATCAGGTCTGAATGAGGCCCTTAATCTGGGTACACACTACAGCGATGTCGGCACAATATGCCGTTTCATAACGACATATTACCTACATTGCATAGTGTGTACAGGGATTGCGCGCTCCGCGGGCGCTAGCGATGGATTTTTGCAGGCCTGGCCAACCTGTGGCTCTCCAGATGTTGTGAAACTACACATCCCAGCATGCCCTGCCACAGTTTTAGCATTTCCTAATAGCAAAACTGTGGTCAGGCATGATGGGACTTGTAGTTTTAAAACAGCTGGAGAGCCACAGGTTGGACAAGCCTGGACTATTGGTTCTATGTGCAGCACATAATACCAAGCGTTGTCGCTAGCGTCCTGTATTATGCTAATGAAGGACGGAACATGTTTGTTCCGACCTTCATTAGCATCGCCCCAGTGTGTACACACAATCTAGGCTGATGGGGACTCGTTCCGACGTTGGAACGAATCCCCGTCGCTCTAGTGTGTACCCACCTAACTACATAGCACACACAGTATAGGCTCAAATCGTACTTAGCACAAATCTCACCGTGTGTAGGCACCATTAGTCAGACAGAACCTGAGATATCTGTCTGGGAAGAGCAATGAATGATTTAAAAAATCTGGTACCCTGGAAAAAGAGGACCCTCAGCTATCAGCCTATGGCCCTTATACTCCTGGGGCCCAGGGCCGGAGCTACCATTAGGCAGCTTTAGGCAGCTGCCTAGAGCGCCGGCCGCTGGAGGGCGGCACTTGGTCAGCAGCTCAACATTGAAATGAGAGACAAGCTGCCGCCACTGTTCCCCCGCAACCCACCATAGCACTGTTTTTGTTTATAAATATTTTTGCGGGTTCTGGAGGGGTGGGGGGAAGTGAGGATAAGTGCAGGCAATTCATTAGAGCCAGCAGCCGCCCGCCCCTCGCCAGCAGCAGCCGCCCGCCCCTCGCCAGCAGCAGCCGCCCGCCCCTCACCAGCAGCAGCCATCCGCTCCTTGCCAGCAGCAGCCGCCCACCCATCGCTAGCAGCCGCCCGCCCATTGCCAGCAGCAGCCGTCCGCACTTCACTTATGGAGCCGGCGGCAGCAATGGAGGCAGTGCCTCTCCACCAGCAGCAGTACTAACCCAGTCGGCACTGTGAGCAGGGAGATGATGGCAGCAGCAGTGGGGAGCAATAATCCCTTCACGGCTTCCAGCGGTAAGATGGTAAGGTTTTATTGTGCAGGTGGAAGGGGGTGGATCCCAGTGGCTGGTAGCCAGGCTCAACAGGTTGCAGTAAGAGGCTAAGCTACAGTAAAAGATGGTCGCAGGTTTGATGTAGTGTGGTTCAGTGGCAGGTAGTGTGGACTGAAATGCAGGGGGCTCAGGAAACAAGGTAGTCAGGGTAGATCACAAAGCTGGGATCTGAGGTGCCAGAGATTGACATATGTAGCTAAGGGAAGCGCACCTAGAGTAGTGGCTGCCTGGAGTCACACCCGGGGGAATTGGTAGTGACCAAAGTCTGCCCTGGATGGGGTAGGAGGGGGGCTGGATTTATGTATAAAGACAGTGTTTATATGTATGTAGGCAGTGTATGGCTGTATGTATGGAGGCAGTGTATGGATGGATATATGCAGGCAGTATATGGGTGTATATATGTATGAATGTATGTATTAGAGAGGCAGAGTATGTATGTATGTATTGGAGAGGCAATGTATGGATGTATATATGTATGAAAGGGGCAGTGTATGTATGTATGTATGCAGCGCCGTTACTACCTGTGTGCCAGGTGTGCCTGGCACACAGCGCAGTTGCCTTGAGGGCGCACGATTCATTACAAGCCCCCTGTTCTGTGCCGTGCTGGAGGAGAGCAGCAGTGCCGGAGGCAGGGAAGGAGGAGGAGGGAGGGGGACTGGAGCCGCAGCAGCGATATGTTATTGGTAGTAGCGCCGCTGCAGCAGTCCCCTCTCCTTCCGTATTGGCTGCCCGTCGCTGCTGTGAATGCTGGGATGCGGTTCCCTCATCCCAGCATTCACAGCGGCGGGCAGCCAATGCGGAAGGAGACGGGGCTGCTGCAGCGGCATCTCCACCAATTACATAGCGCTGCTGCGGCTCCAGTCCCCCTCCCTCCTCCTCCTTCTCCACTGCCCGGGAATGGATTTGCCTGCACGAAGAGCCTGAGTGCCAGCGGGGAGAGATGGTAAGTATTTCGCTCTCGCTCTCTTTCTCTTCTGTCTGCCACAATGTGTAAAAAGGGGGGCGCTGTCTGCCGTAATGTGTAAAAAGGGGACGCTGTCTGCCGTAATGTGTAAAAAGGGGACGCTGTCTGCCGTAATGTGTAAAAAGGGGGACGCTGTCTGCCATAATGTGTAATAAGGGGACGCTGTCTGCCGTAATGTGTAAAAAGGGGAATCTGTGCACCGTAATGTGTAAAAAGGGGTTCTACCTGGTGTAGTGGTGCTACTGTGCAGCGAAATTTGAATAATGGAGACTACTGTGCACCGTAGTATGAATTGGTATTATTTTTTGGCCACGCCCCTTCCCCATGAAGCCACGCCACTATATATTTTACGCGCGCCTGCGGCGCGCACTGCCCCTGTCTTGCATTGGGGGGGCGCCAATGCCATTTCTTGCACACAGCGCTAAAATGTCTAGTTATGGCACTGTATGTATGTATGTACTGTATGTATGAGAGAGGCAGTGTATGGATGTACTGTATGTAAGTATGAGAGAGACAGTGTATGTATGTATGTTTGTATGTATGTATGTATGTATGTATGTATGAATGAGAGAGGCAGTGTTTGTATGTATGCATGAAAGATGCAGTGTATGGATGTGTGTGTGTGTGTGTGTGTGTGTGTGTGTGTGTATGTATGTATATATATGTATGTATGAGAGACAGAATTAAATAGAAATATAGGCAGCTGGGTAGGGTGCCAGGATCTGGGAACGGGGTGCCACTGAGTGTACCCATCAAATAATTAAGGATGTCTTTGAGAGATACAGCCTTGTTGTACTCAATGCAGTCAGACGGCTGGGTATTTGGTGGTGTTGGGGGGCAGTAGGCAGAAGTTTTGCCTAGGGTGTCAAAAAACCTTGCACCGGCCCTGCTGGGGCCCTTGGCAACTGCCCATTGAGCCCATACGAAAATACAGCCCTATATGTACATATTACATCTGCTTCACCCGCAGGGCAGCATGGTTCTACCGAGGTGCACTGCACAGTTACTTGCTTTTTTCCCCCTTTACTAACTCAGAATAGTATCCGGCCTCTAGGTCGACCTTAATTAATAGTTCAGCCACTAATGGTCGACTTGGGAAAGGTCGACATGTAAAAGGTCGACAGTGCAGAAGGTCGACGGGTACAAAAGGTCAATAGGATCAAATGTCAACACACATATGGTCTACACATCTTTTTGTTTTCATTAGCGAAGCGAGGCACCTTGCCCGCAGTGACGCGGTAAGCTAATTGGGGTTCTGTAACCTGTGCTGATCACAGTGGTAGCGAGGTAAGGCATCTTGCCCAAGGGGACACTGTACACTAATTAGGGTTCCCTGTAGTCTTACGAAGAAAACACCCCCCAAAAAAACAACCCCACATATTACTGTGTCGACATTTTGTGTGTCAACAATTTGTCATTTCGCCCTTCTCAAATGTCTACCTTTTGTAGCTGTCCACCTTTTGCATTGTCGTTCTTTCACATTCGACCTTTTGCCCATGTCGACCATTAGTGGTCAACCTAATTAGGGTCGACTTAGTGATCCATACCACCCCATAGTTCAAACAGCGCCAGAATCCAACCAGTATCTGCTGGATAATGACATTTTCCTCTCCCGCCTCTACCCATGAACAGAGAGTCACTTACCTACCTGGTACACAAACATGTTATTCACGGGATCCGGTCTGAAGGTCGACAATGTTTAGGTCGACCACTATAGGTCGACAGGGTTTGAAGGTCGACAGGATTTCTAGGTCGACATGTCAAAAGGTCGACACGAGTTTTTCAAATTTTTTTCCTTTTTTTGAACTTTTTCATACTTAACGATCCACGCGGTCTACGATTGGGAATAGTAACCTGTGCTGAGCGCAGCGAGGCACCTTGCCCAAAGTTTGCTCGCCATGCGAGGGTATACGGTGCACTAATTGGGCTTCCCGGTCACTGTACGGAGAAAACTACACCAAAAAAACATGAAAAACTCATGTCGACCTAGAACATGTCGACCTATAAACCCTGTCAACCTTCAAACCCTGTCGACCTAGTGACTGTCGACCTATAGTGGTCGACCTAAACATTGTCGACCTAGACACTGTCAATCTAATGATCCACATCCGTTATTCAGTCCCTGCACCAACACAAATGACTGATTATATACCCAAATGACAATCAGACTAAACAAAAGGAGGGAATAAATATATAATTTCTCACCTTTATACAAGTAGTTTAGTGTAGCCTTCTGCACGCAGTAGCAGTATGTCCTGTAATTGTAAGTGTGATGCTGCAATGTATATATTGTTATGTGTATAGGTTGCTCAGTGTCTGGGAGTATCTCAGCATGTGTAATTGTGTTCTTGGTGTTACAGTATGTGTGTTTGGGCTATGTGTGTTCAGATGAGAATAAGATGATCCCGTGTATGTCTGTAACTCCCTGTGAGGCTGTGTGGGTATATAAATGGATATATAACTCCTATGCCGTCTGCTGAATGGGCATTGTTCAGGTCATTTGTGTTTTATTTGCATGTTACTAATTAACCAAAGAGGAAGCAACAAGTAACAGATAGAGCAGCAAGCTGCCAGGCTGCTGATCATTTGAATAATGACTGACATGACTGCATACAAATACAATGCACATACACAGACAGTATTCTATGTAACCACATGGCAAGACAGTAACTGCACTGTACTGTATATACAAGTGCAAAAGACAGGCCTTTGTTGTGGGAGGGGCTAGAGGATGCTAGACAACTTTCTGGCGCTATAGACAGACATAGATTTAAATAAGGGGCGGGAGCACGCCGCGGACTGAATTAGCTGCGTGTCCGACTCATTTGCATAAGGGGCGTGGCAACAAAGCCGGAAGTCCCTTTGGCTGCTGCACACAGTAGGTTGGTGGAGGGTACTACTGGGCCAAGTTTGGCTTTGGAGGGAAGGTGTGTAGGAATGGAGGAGGGTGCATGGAGACCAGGGCAGCAAGGTGTGGGAAGGGGGTGCATTAGGAACTGGGGAACACTATAGTAAAATATTGATGGAGGTATAAAAGTGGTGTGTATTAGGCATGGTCTCGGGGTCAGAGGTGTGATGTAATGTATGGTGTTGATACATGAGGGTCCAGGGATCTGGATAACGATTTATAACAGTGGTGTTATACAGGTATCACAGGGTGGAACGAGGGTGGGTTGGAGCTATTATGTTTCTTTATCCTAAAGGCACAATAATAGTCCAGGTTTCTGTGATATCCATGCTTGAGCACAGATTGTTAAACAAAATAAATGAGGTAGTAATTAAGTCACTTGTGTTTAAGTAAGTATAGCTTACCTTAAGACCTGGACTGTTTGGAGTGCCTTGAGGGCCGTGGTTGGGAACCCCTGATGTAGAGTGTGTGTGCCTGTGTTTGGGGTGGGGGAGGGGATTAGCACTGGTCTTATGCCTGTGGTGGTGGTGAGGAGGAAAGGCAGCATGGAGACAGGATGAGGTAGAGAAATAGATATTTCACAAATGGTTTTAAAGTTGTGCTAATTTTCTGTTTGACTGTGACTTAGCTTCCTGGCTTCCATCATCCAACCACAGATAACAGGCTCCTGATACAAAGTGTAGCAGGGTACATTATGATTGCAATGGTGCCTGAATTACTGTACATTGCCCTGCCTGACTTGTAATCAGCAGCAGCAATAGGCTCTCATTCAGCCAGGTGTCTGTTCATGTATTTCTGCAACACACACAACTACAGTATATATTTGTATTAATGGAATATAGTAAGGCTTATACTTGTGAAACAAATGTATTTTCCAATGTACAGATGGAACTGTACTGTGAGAGTAGGGGACATGTGTCTCTAGCTGCTGGAGCCATACAGTTCTCAAAAAGTCATGCTGAGATTTGTAGTACCATGAAATCCTGTTTAATATGGGGTAAGGGCATTGACTAGTGTGTGGACTGTTCGTGTAATGGTGCTCAGCCTCCACTTCAATTTTGTATTAATGCGCAATTTCATGCAATTAACTATTTGATACCTGCCAGCAGGTGACAATGCTTTGCAGTCTCATGTCAAAACTTTTGTTGCCTGCCCAGGTGCCGTAATGTTTCCAATCCCCCTGAAAAGGAGGAAGAGGGAGGCTGCAGAACCCATTAACCCTCCAGCTACAGCAAGTTTATTTCCTGACGTCTGTGTCTTCTTAGTGGAGCGCAGAATGGGCTCTGCACGAAGAGGCTTCCTAACCGCACTGGCACAGAGGAAAGGATTCTGTGTGGCGCACGAGTACAGGTACATAAAACAAGCCCTTGTACAATATAGGAACATGGGGAAATAGCTCTATCCTGACAAGGGGTATACTGGAGAGATACATATTTTTCCCTTCCTTTACAGCGAATAATTGATTATACTGTAAGCGTTTTGCTGACATATCACTGGGGTGTTATTTCCGGTTGATTTTAAAGATCTTGTCTTTCCCCATATAGCAGTGATGGCTAACCTTGACACTCCAACTGTTGTTGAACTATACATCCTAGCATGCCCTGCATCAGTTTTAGCATGGCCAAATAACAAAACTGTAGCAGGGCATGCTGGGATATGTAGTTCAACAACAGCTGGAGTGTCAAGGTTAGTCATCACTGCCATATAGTATAGTATTTGTGCACGCTTTCAGTTGTCATGGATTGCATACGTACACCGTTATGGCCAGTGCATAATCGCTGTGCTTTGGAATATGGGGACACCGTGGGGCATATCTTTGGCAAATGACAATTGTCCTGGGAGAGTATGGCCTTGCACTGACATTTGGATCATCTTTATTGGAGTGCTTCAGTTTCTTTCATTTTCCATATCACAGGAAAATATAGTGCATATCGCACCGTGTATAGAGCTTGCAATGCCGATGCACAGTCCCGCGGGGTCGGCATCGCAAGAAAAAATAGATTGTGCAGGCAACCCAACATTGACTATATTGGCGGTGCTAGGCACCGTCCACATCACATGTCGGGCATTTCCTGCATCACACCGTGTGCATGCACCTTAAGCCGCCTTTATTTCATATACAAATGTTTTGTTGCATTTTTAAATGCATTGATTTACCCTTTCATATCTCTGTGCATTACTTCTTTACCACTTCTACCTCATTTAGAGATATTCTACAGAAAAAAGTCTTGATTTGCTAATGCTCCCAGGGGGTAACTCTGAGTTGATCGCAGCAGCAAATTTGTTAGCAGTTGGGCAAAACCATGTGCACTGCAGGGGGGGGGGGGGGGGGGCATATGTAACATGTGCAGAGAGAGTTAGATTTGGGTGTGGTGTGTTCAAACTGAAATCTAAATTGCAGTGAAAAAATAAAGCAGCCAGTATTTACCCTGCACAGAAACAAAATGACCCACCCAAATCTAACTCTCTCTACAAATGTTATATCTGCCCCCCCCCCCCCCCCTGCAGTGCACATGGTTTTGCCCAACTGCTAACAAATTTGCTGCTACGATCAGGCCTGAATTACCCCCCTAGTTCTTTGAATCATTCTGGTTATGAGGAACGTCTATGATTTAACCAGGGTCTTCTATCCTGCTGTGTGGCTATACATGTCTATGTGCAGTCCTGTAGTAATAGGCCTACAGTTCATCGATAGCTTTTTTTTATTTTACCTGTTTACACCATTTGGGACACTTGTGCCTCATCTTATGTCTGAGAACTGATTGTGTACTGTGCAGGTGTTACTGCATGTGTTATGTACGGCAGCTGAATGGAGGGTTTGCATAATTTCCTTGAAGTTTTTTCCAGCAACCAATTTCCGGAACCAGCCAAACATGCAAGAAAAATAAAGGGGCAGATGTATTAACCTGGAGAAGGCATAAGGAAGTGATAAACCAGTGATATGTGCAAGGTGATAAAGACACCAGCCAATCAAATCCTAACTGTTAATTTACATATTTGAGCGGATTGGCTGGTGCCTTTATCACCTTGCACATATCACTGGTTTATCATTTCCTTATGCCTTCTCCGGGTTAAAACATCTGCCCCAATGTCCTGTTTGTATTTAAAGGCAAGGTCCAAACTGATGTTCCACCTTAGCTAATTTGAGCAATATCCTTCTAAGGTGGCACATAGGCATGCCTGTATGTCTCAAGACCGTTTGTGTAAACATTGCAGATATTTTACCTCAGAGTTAAACTAAAGGTGGTTTATCAGTTGTTGTGGAATTACAAGTCCTAGCTTGTTCTGAGGCTGGGAATTGGTACTTATGTAATTGCTTGAGAGCTGCAGATTGTCATTTCCTTTTTTATGCATCATAACAAGCAAGACTGAACCATGATTTCTATGCAGCTTAAAACACTCAATGCATAAGAGACGAGTGGCACCATCTACAGCCTGTAGCAGGGTGCTGCACTCAGTACACAGCCCTTTGGTTTTGCTGCAGATTATTTGCAGGGCGCTGTGCCTGCACCATCCCACCATATGGCACCCAGTACCGCATCTCATACCAGATTTCAGGGAGGAAAACTGAGTATTGTTAAAAGGCTAATTGAGGCTTTACTAAATAGCGCGTATCTGACAATTCTGACACGTCGTGCACATCCAGCAATTGATCCATAAACTCCAAGCACTTAGTTGAACCGTAGATATAGATATACATTTCTGCTGTGGTCCAAAAAGATGAATTACCGCCCTTGCCTAAACAACGATAAAATGTTAAAAGGCTGCGCTGATATTTACAGACTAGGAGCCGGATATAATAGATTGCGAGACGGCTGGAGCTCTGAGACTCCGGTCGAACTCGTAAGTGTTGTTTTTTTTTTTTTTTAAAGCAGCAAACGTTTACAAGGCAAAACCTGGTTGGTTTTGCCTTGTAAGCATTTACTGCTTTAAAAAAAATATATATATGCGTTCTGCCGGATTCTAGAAACTTCGGGCGTCTCGCAATCAATTACATCCGGCCTAAATGTTAAACCACCACCTATTAGTGTATGTGTGTGTGTATACTTACTGAGTTTTAACTTTTAATTACATAAGGCAAACAATACCACCCAACCACTTATCTGACGATTTTTCCCTTCAAAACTGTTAATAACATTGTTTTTTTAAATTTTATTTATTTAATAAAGTTTAAAAAGTATTTTTTCTAAATATTCTATTATGCACATCTGCAGAATGGGTCTCCTCATCAAAAACTGGGGGACAGGGTGGGACGGCGCAGTCGCATGAAATCTGACCATGCCAGTTAAGAGGTTTTAAAGAGGAACAGAAAAAAACAAAAAAAATACATGAGAAATAGCTGTTGCAAGGCACAGTGGAAATACAACTTGCATGTTAAAAAAAAAAAAAAAAAAAAAAATTAGTGAACACATGACAGGGGTTCTGTATTAGCAGCATTGTAGAAAATTAGAACATCCAGTGGGTCTGCTTAAAGAATAACAATAGTATTAATGTGAAAGTGTCAGATTAGGGGTCCGGTGGTGGAGTTATATGGGGAATCCAACCAAGGAGCCCAGGTGTGCTCAAAAGTATTACAACTGAGATGTCTGTCTACAGTAGTGGCCGAATTGTGGAAACCTTTTGTAAAATGTGTGTTTTAGGGTTTAATTGTGTATAACTTCATTATTTTTAAATAAAATCCTATGAAGGTATTTATCACTGGAAAGATAATTTAATAGAAAATATAATGCAGTTCACCACAATGAATGATCTTTAATACATAAAAAGTTATAGTTAAATATAGGGAGACTTTATCTGTAAAGAATAGGGATTTCTTCAACTCAGAACTGACCAATAGTAGTGTTTTTGTTATGAGAGCCAATCGGGTGTTGCAATGCCACAAATTGGATCCAATAAGGTATTGGCGTGAGTAAGCTCACATTTATTGCTACCAGAATTGATAGTAAAACATCTTATTTAGTTGTTTGATTATCACTAAATTGGATGATGTTTTTTATGCGTTTAATTTCCTGCAGAAAGCTGTGTAACTTATTTAGGACTAGGTTATTCTTTGCGCCCTACGGGCGCTATTCATGCCCCCTTAACCCTTTCAGTATTTGTATTTTCTCTATCGTCCTAGTGGATGCTGGGGTTCCTGAAAGGACCATGGGGAATAGCGGCTCCGCAGGAGACAGGGCACAAAAAGTAAAGCTTTTCCAGATCAGGTGGTGTGCACTGGCTCCTCCCCCTATGACCCTCCTCCAGACTCCAGTTAGATTTTTGTGCCCGGCCGAGAAGGGTGCAATCTAGGTGGCTCTCCTAAAGAGCTGCTTAGAAAAAGTTTAGCTTAGGTTTTTTATTTTACAGTGAGTCCTGCTGGCAACAGGATCACTGCAACGAGGGACTGAGGGGAGAAGAAGTGAACTCACCTGCGTGCAGGATGGATTGGCTTCTTGGCTACTGGACATCAGCTCCAGAGGGACGATCACAGGTACAGCCTGGATGGTCACCGGAGCCGCGCCGCCGGCCCCCTTGCAGATGCTGAAGTCAGAAGAGGTCCAGAATCGGCGGCTGAAGACTCCTGCAGTCTTCTAAAGGTAGCGCACAGCACTGCAGCTGTGCGCCATTTTCCTCTCAGCACACTTCACACGCAGTCACTGAGGGTGCAGGGCGCTGGGGGGGGGGGGGCGCCCTGGGAGGCAAATGTAACCTATATAAAGGCTAAAAATACCTCACATATAGCCCCCAGAGGCTATATGGAGATATTTAACCCCTGCCTGGATTCACTAAATAGCGTGAGACGAGCCCGCCGGAAAAGGGGCGGGGCCTATCTCCTCAGCACACGGCGCCATTTCCTCTCACAGCTCCGCTGGTCAGGACGGCTCCCAGGTCTCTCCCCTGCACTGCACTACAGAAACAGGGTAAAACAGAGAGGGGGGGCAAATTTATGGCGATATTTTGATATATATAAAGCAGCTATAAGGGAGCACTTATTATAAGGCTATCCCTGTTATATATAGCGCTTTTGGTGTGTGCTGGCAAACTCTCCCTCTGTCTCCCCAAAGGGCTAGTGGGTCCTGTCTTCGTTAGGAGCATTCCCTGTGTGTCGGTACGTGTGTGTCGACATGTATGAGGACGATATTGGTGTGGAGGCGGAGCAATTGCCAAATATGAGGATGTCACCCCCTAGGGAGTCGACACCAGAATGGATGCCTTTATTTATGGAACTACGGGATAGTGTCAACACGCTAAAGCAGTCGTTTGACGACATGAGACGGACGGACAATCAATTAGTGCCTGTCCAGGCGACTCAAACACCGTCAGGGGCTGTGAAACGCCCTTTGCCTCAGTCGGTCGACACAGACCCAGACACAGGCACTGACTCCAGTGGTGACGGTGACGAATCAACCGTATTTTCCAGTAGGGCCACACGTTATATGATTTTGGCAATGAGGGAGGCGTTACATTTAGCTGATACTACAGGTACCACTAAACAGGGTATTATGTGGGGTGTGAAAAAACTACCTATAGTTTTTCCTGAATCAGAAGAATTAAATGACGTGTGTAATGAAGCGTGGGTTGCCCCTGATAAAAAGCTGATAATTTCAAAGAAATTATTGGCATTATACCCTTTCCCGCCAGAGGTTAGGGAGCGCTGGGAAACACCTCCTAGGGTGGACAAGGCGCTAACACGCTTATCTAAACAAGTGGCGTTACCCTCTCCTGAGACGGCCGCACTTAAAGATCCATCAGATAGGAGGATGGAAAATATCCAAAAAAGTATATACACACATGCAGGTGTTATACTACGACCAGCTATAGCGACTGCCTGGATGTGCAGTGCTGGGGTAGTTTGGTCAGAGTCCCTGATTGAAAATATTGATACCCTGGACAGGGACAATATTTTACTGTCGTTAGAACAAATAAAGGATGCATTTCTTTATATGCGTGATGCACAGAGGGATATCTGCACACTGGCATCACGGGTAAGTGCTATGTCCATTTCGGCCAGAAGAGCTTTATGGACGCGACAGTGGACAGGCGATGCGGATTCAAAACGACATATGGAAGTTTTGCCGTATAAAGGGGAGGAGTTATTTGGAGTCGGTCTATCAGATTTGGTGGCCACGGCTACAGCCGGGAAATCCACCTTTCTACCTCAAGTCACTCCCCAACAGAAAAAGGCACCGACTTTTCAACCGCAGCCCTTTCGTTCCTTTAAAAATAAGAGAGCAAAGGGCTATTCATATCTGCCACGAGGCAGAGGTCGAGGGAAGAGACAGCAACAGGCAGCTCCTTCCCAGGAACAGAAGCCTTCCCCGGCTTCTACAAAAGCCTCAGCATGACGCTGGGGCTTCTCAAGCGGACTCGGGGACGGTGGGTGGTCGTCTCAAAAATTACAGCGCGCAGTGGGCTCACTCGCAGGTAGATCCCTGGATCCTGCAGATAATATCTCAGGGGTACAGGTTGGAATTAGAGACAGATCCACCTCGCCGTTTCCTGAAGTCTGTTTTACCAACGTCCCCCTCCGAAAGGGAGACGGTTTTGGAAGCCATTCACAAGCTGTACTCTCAGCAGGTGATAGTCAAGGTACCTCTTCTACAACAAGGGAAGGGGTATTATTCCACTCTTTTTGTGGTACCGAAGCCGGATGGCTCGGTAAGGCCTATTCTAAATCTGAAGTCCTTGAACCTGTACATAAAGAAGTTCAAGTTCAAGATGGAGTCACTCAGAGCAGTGATAGCGAACCTGGAAGAGGGGGACTTTATGGTATCCTTGGACATCAAGGATGCGTATCTCCACGTTCCAATTTACCCCTCACACCAGGGGTACCTCAGGTTCGTTGTACAAAACTGTCACTATCAGTTTCAGACGCTGCCGTTCGGATTGTCCACGGCACCTCGGGTCTTTACAAAGGTAATGGCCGAGATGATGATTCTTCTTCGAAGAAAAGGCATATTAATTATCCCATACTTGGACGATCTCCTAATAAGGGCAAGGTCCAGAGAACAGCTAGAGATGGGATTAGCACTGTCGCAAGAAGTGCTAAAACAGCACGGGTGGATTCTGAATATTCCAAAATCCCAGTTAATGCCGACAACTCGTCTGCTGTTCCTAGGGATGATTCTGGACACGGTTCAGAAAAAGGTTTTTCTCCCGGAGGAAAAAGCCAAGGAGTTATCCGAGCTTGTCAGGAACCTCCTAAAACCAGGAAAGGTGTCTGTACATCAATGCACAAGAGTCCTGGGAAAAATGGTGGCTTCTTACGAAGCAATTCCATTCGGCAGATTCCACGCAAGAATTTTCCAAAGGGATCTGTTGGACAAATGGTCAGGGTCGCATCTTCAGATGCACCTGCGGATAACCCTGTCTCCAAGGACAAGGGTGTCTCTTCTGTGGTGGTTGCAGAGTGCTCATCTATTGGAGGGCCGCAGATTCGGCATACAGGATTGGATCCTGGTGACCACGGACGCCAGCCTGAGAGGCTGGGGAGCAGTCGCACAAGGAAGAAACTTCCAGGGAGTATGGATTCTGGAACTAAGAGCAATATACAATGCTCTAAGCCAGGCAGAACCTCTGCTTCAGGGAAAACCGGTGTTGATCCAGTCGGACAACATCACGGCAGTCGCCCATGTGAACAGACAGGGCGGCACAAGAAGCAGGAGTGCAATGGCAGAAGCTGCAAGGATTCTTCGCTGGGCAGAGAATCATGTGATGGCACTGTCAGCAGTGTTCATCCCGGGAGTGGACAACTGGGAAGCAGACTTCCTCAGCAGACACGATCTTCACCCGGGAGAGTGGGGACTTCATCCAGAAGTCTTCCACTTGCTGGTAACCCGTTGGGAAAGACCAATGGTGGACATGATGGCGTCTCGCCTCAACAAAAAACTGGACAGGTATTGCGCCAGGTCAAGAGATCCGCAGGCAATAGCTGTGGACGCGCTGGTAACGCCTTGGGTGTACCAGTCGGTGTATGTGTTTCCTCCTCTGCCTCTCATACCAAAAGTATTGAGAATTATACGGCAAAGAGGCGTAAGGACGATACTAGTGGTTCCGGATTGGCCAAGAAGGACTTGGTACCCGGAACTTCAAGAGATGATCACGGAAGATCCGTGGCCTCTACCTCTAAGGAGGGACTTGCTTCAGCAGGGTCCCTGTCTGTTTCAAGACTTACCGCGGCTGCGTTTGACGGCATGGCGGTTGAACGCCGGATCCTAAAGGAAAAAGGCATGCCGGAAGAAGTCATTCCTACTTTGATTAAAGCAAGGAAGGAAGTAACCGTGCAACATTATCACCGAATTTGGCGAAAATATGTTGCGTGGTGCGAAGATCGGAGTGCTCCGACGGAGGAATTTCAACTGGGTCGATTCCTACATTTCCTGCAATCAGGATTGTCTATGGGTCTCAAATTGGGATCTATTAAGGTTCAAATTTCGGCCCTGTCGATTTTCTTTCAAAAAGAATTGGCTTCAGTCCCTGAAGTCCAGACCTTTATTAAGGGAGTGCTACATATACAGCCTCCTGTGGTGCCTCCAGTGGCACCGTGGGATCTCAATGTGGTTTTGGACTTTCTAAAATCTCATTGGTTTGAACCACTAAAGAAGGTGGATTTGAAATATCTCACATGGAAAGTGACCATGCTTCTAGCCCTGGCTTCGGCCAGGAGAGTGTCAGAACTGGCAGCTTTATCTTACAAAAGCCCATATCTGATTTTCCATTCGGACAGGGCGGAACTGCGGACTCGTCCGCATTTTCTCCCTAAGGTGGTGTCAGCATTTCATCTGAACCAGCCTATTGTAGTGCCTGCGGCTACAAGTGACTTGGAGGACTCCAAGTTACTGGACGTTGTCAGAGCATTAAAAATATATATTGCAAGGACAGCTGGAGTCAGAAAATCTGACTCGTTGTTTATATTGTATGCACCCAACAAGATGGGTGCTCCTGCGTCTAAGCAGACGATTGCTCGTTGGATCTGTAGCACAATCCAACTTGCACATTCTGTGGCAGGCCTGCCACAGCCTAAATCTGTAAAGGCCCACTCCACAAGGAAGGTGGGCTCATCTTGGGCGGCTGCCCGAGGGGTCTCGGCATTACAACTTTGCCGAGCAGCTACGTGGTCAGGGGAGAACACGTTTGTAAAATTTTACAAATTTGATACTCTGGCTAAGGAGGACCTGGAGTTCACTCATTCGGTGCTGCAGAGTCATCCGCACTCTCCCGCCCGTTTGGGAGCTTTGGTATAATCCCCATGGTCCTTTCAGGAACCCCAGCATCCACTAGGACGATAGAGAAAATAAGATTTTACTTACCGATAAATCTATTTCTCGGAGTCCGTAGTGGATGCTGGGCGCCCATCCCAAGTGCGGATTATCTGCAATAATTGTACATAGTTATTGTTAACTAATTCGGGTTATTGTTGAAGGAAGCCATCTTTCAGAGGCTCCGCTGTTATCATACTGTTAACTGGGTTTAGATCACAAGTTGTACGGTGTGATTGGTGTGGCTGGTATGAGTCTTACCCGGGATTCAAAATCCTCCCTTATTGTGTACGCTCGTCCGGGCACAGTACCTAACTGGAGTCTGGAGGAGGGTCATAGGGGGAGGAGCCAGTGCACACCACCTGATCTGGAAAAGCTTAACTTTTTGTGCCCTGTCTCCTGCGGAGCCGCTATTCCCCATGGTCCTTTCAGGAACCCCAGCATCCACTACGGACTCCGAGAAATAGATTTATCGGTAAGTAAAATCTTATTATATGGAGTATTACCTCCAATCATAATTGTGCGAGTGGATAAATATTACACAGACAAAGGGCATTCGATGGTTAAGGGGTTGTAGCCTCTTGCAACGGTGTGAACAGCGCATGCAGGGCCTGATGAATCGGCTAGTAGGTGCTGTGGTTGGTGGAGGGGGGGCCTGGGGGTGCCGCGGGTGGGGTAGGGGCGGTTGCAGGGGTGCCACGGATGGGGGAGGGGCTTTGTGCGGTGGTGCCGCGAGTGGGGGAGGGGCGGGTGCCGCGGGTGGAGGTGGAGGAGTTGCGGGGGTGGCACGGGTGGGGGAGGGGCGACTGCGGGTGGTGAAGGGCGGGGTGTGGGGGTGCCACGGATGGGGCTCGGAGGTACTGCGAGTGGGAGAGGGGCAGGTAATGCTTCTCCTCCTGGAAGCAGCTAAGCTGCTGTCCTCCCTTTGGCAATGGCTCTCCCGGAGACTTGCACAGCAGCCAAGCAGCCAGTCACTATTGTTAGGGCCGGTGTCCCAAAGCGCCGCATTACAGGTAAGAAGATGCACTCAATAAACTACAGCTCCCAGCACCCCATAGCACCAGAATGCTTTGGCGCTAAGGGCTGCTGGGAGCTGTAGTTTATTTAGTGCGTCTACTTCCCTCTGATGCGGCGCGTTGGGACACCTGCGCTAACAATAGTGACTGGCTTGCAGAACTGACTGACTCGCTGAATCAGTGTAAAAGGTGAGAGTGCTGTGCAGTGTCAGTGACACTGCACACCCACTGCACAGCACTGTCACCTTTTACATTGATTCAGCGTCCAGACATTACCCTTCGCGATATTACCCACTCTCTGTTACATTAGCTATCTCGGGGCATCCAGGCCGGCAGGCCAGGTGCTGTGTTGCGGAGTCAGGGCCTCTGGGGATCTTGGTGGGGAGGCACTTCTGTGACATGACGTGCAAAGGAGGCTCCGGGGCTCAGAGTATGTGGTGCAGGGAGAGCTATGAAAGCCTTCCGCTCCGCCGCTTTCATACACCGCTATGCGGGTGGCCGCAGCAGCTTTTGTTCCACCTGCGCAGCGGCTAGGGAGTGGGGATTGTTGATGTCGGAGGGGGCAGGCGGACTGGCAGCAGGACATAGGACGCTGCAGTAAAAGTTTTTTTTCTCTTACGTCCTAGAGGATGCTGGGGTCCACATTAGTACCATGGGGTATAGACGGGTCCACCAAGAGCCACTGGCACTTTAAGAGTTTGAGTGTGTGGCTCCTCCCTCTATGCCCCTCCTACCCGACTCAGTTTAGAAAATGTGCCTGGAGGAGTCTGTCACAGCTAGGGGAGCTCTACAAAGCTTTTTTTTTTTTTTTTTAGAGTTTATTATTTTACAGGGAGGCAGGGGGGTGGAGGAGTAGTAGTGTCCGCCCTGCGGGGTCTGTGCCACTATCTCCGCTGAAAGGACACTGAGCTCCTGAGGGGATAGATCGTTCCCCGCCACAGGGGATCGCTCACCCCAGCAGCATGCCGCCACCCCTTTACAGAGCCAGAAGATCAGTGGTGAGTGAGTCACCGACCCCCCTAGCAAGCGGGGGGCCGGTGTGAAAATGGCGGCAACAGGGTGGGAGCGCAGTACTAACTGCGCTCCGGCGGCTCAGCGGTACTTAGTGCGGCGCTGTGAGGAGCGCCCTGAGTCAGCGCCTGAACCCTGCACTGTTCAGCAAGCCTGTCGGGGTACGTGGATCTGTCCTCTCAGTATAATCCTTGTAAAGAGAGAGAAGACAGCGCTATTTTGGGGGCGGAGCTTCTCAGAGCAGACCCAGCAGCGTTCAGCGCCATTTTCCTGCCTTCACAGCACTGTACAGGAAGAGCAAGTCCCTCCACAGCAACTCCAGCTATCTCACTGTACCTATGGGTTGTAGAAGTTGGGGGGGGGGGGAGGCTGCATAAAGACTGTGTAACCTATTAAGGAGCACAGTCAGCGCTGGTAGGGGGTCTCCCTGTACATTAAAAGCGCTGTGTGTCGGTTGGCTCCAATCTCTGTGTCTCTCTTGCCATTCTTGGGGGTGAAACTCTGTCTGACCTCCCCCTGTGGGTGTGGGTGTGGAGTGTCTGGTCTCCATTAAGTAATGTCCAGGGACTCTGTGTCATATGCTGCAGAGGATATGTCCTCTCAGGATGATTCCATTCCATGTAATCAGGATTGCACTGGTTTAGCACAGATTCCAGCAAGGGAGCCTGAGTGGTTATCCTCTATCAAATCTATGATTTCTCAGATTTCAAATAGGGTTGCAGAAAGTGAATCTGCAACTCAGGCTTTACAGAACTCTATGGCAGTCTGCCCAGTTCTGGTACCTCAGGGCTCCCCGCTGTATATTCACATAAATGTGCTCTTGCACAGATCATGCAGGATGACACGGATACAGATTCTGACACTGCAGACGGTGATGGGGATGTGTTGCGGGGGGCAGCATCTCTTGCAAAAGGGGTGCAGTTGATGATAGAGGCTATTAGGGATGTGTTGAATATTGCTGATACAACACCCGAGCAGGTTGAGGAGGCTTACTTCACGGAGAATAAGAAAGCCTCGCTAACCTTCCTTGCGTCAAAGGAATTAAATGCTATTTTTGAAAAGACTTGGGAAAACCCGGATAAAAATTTCCAGATACCTGAAAGGTTTCTGGTGGCTTTTCCTTTCCCGGTAGAGGATAGAAAAAAATGAGAAAACCCGCCTATTGTTGATGCGTCAGTATCCAGGCTCTCAAAAAAGGTGGTTTTACCTTTTCCAGGATCTACCGCCTTGAAAGAGCCGGCTGATCGTAAAATTGATAATACGCTCAAATCCATGTACACTGATTCTGGGGCAATACTACGTCCCACTATTGGCAAGTGCTTGGATTGCCAAAGCTATAGTAAAGTGGTCAGGCACGTTACTTGAAGATTTGGATACTATGGAGAAATGTGATGTTGAATTGTATTTACGTCACATTCAGGATTCAGAAGGATTTCTGGTAGAATCCATGAAAGACCTGGGTTCCATGGCTGCGAGAATTTCTTCCATGTCTGTATCAGCTTGTCGAGGACTCTGGTTGTGCCAGTGGTCTGCCGACGCGGAATCCAGGAGAAGTGTGGAGACCCTACCCTACACAGGTCAGGCTCTCTTTGGGGAAGCGTTAGATGCGTGGATCTCCACGGCTACAGCGGGTAAGTCACCTTTTCTTCCCTCAGCTACACCTGCTCCGAAGAAACCCTTTTCTTCAACTGCATCACAGCCCTTTCGGCCTACCAAGCCCAGAAAGGCCAAGCCGTCCAACACCTTCTTTCGAGGAGGTCGGCCCAAGTCTAAGAAACCTGCTGCTGCAGGTTCCCAGGATCAGAAACCTGCTTCAGGTACACCAAAGTCCTCCGCATGACTGTGGACTGCATGCCCCGGAGGTGGGGCCGGTGGGAGCGAGTCACGTCTGGGTGTCGTCCGGCCTGGACCCCTGGGTGCAAGATATTGTGTCCCAGGGGTACATGCTGGAATTTCAAAATCAGGCTTGCCACCTCTGTTCGCAGACAGGACTGTCCTGCAAGAAGCCGTCCAGAAGTTGGTGGAGGCACAGGTCATTGTGCCAGTACCAACTCATATGCAAAACAAAGGTTACTGTTCGAACCTTTTCGTGGTACCGAAACCGGATGGTTCGGTCAGACCCACTCTGAACCTAAAATCGCAAAACCCCTTTCTGAAGGAGTTCAGGTTCAAAATGGAGTCTCTCAGGGTGGTGATATCAGGTCTGGAAGAGAGGGAATTCCTGGTATCCCTGGATATCAAGGATGCGTACCTCCACATTCTGATTTGGCTTCCGCATCAGGCTTATCTCAGCTTTGCATTGTTGGACTGTTATTTCCAGTTCTAGGCCCTGCCATTCGGCCTCTCCACAGCACCGAGGGTATTCACCAAGGTGATGGCGGAGATGATGGTTCTCCTCCGCATGCAGGGGGTGAACATAATTCCATATCTGGACGATCTGCTGTTAAAAGCATCGTCCAAGGAGAAGCTGTTTCGGTCCATAGCTCTCACGGACCCACCTTCTCAGGGAACATGGTTGGATCCTGAATCATCCAAAATCACATTTGGAACCAACCAGGAGTTTGTTCTTTCTAGGAATGATCCTCGACACGGAAGTGCAGAGGGTGTCTCTTCCAGAGGAAAAAGCGTTGGTGATACAAACGATGGTCCTGGATGTCCTGAAGCCAACCAGGGTACCGGTTCATCAGTGCATTCGCCTTCTGGGAAAGATGGTGGCCTCTTACGAGGCTCTGCAGTACGGGAGGTTTCATGCTCGGTCCTTCCAACTGGATCTCCTGGACAAGTGCTCTGGATACCATCTACACATGCACCAGAGAACACGTCTGTTGCCAAAGGCTGGGATTTCACTCCTCTGGTGGCTGCAATCACCTCACCTTCTGGAGGGCCACAGGTTTAGGATTCAGGACTGGATCCTTCTAACCAAGTAACGAAAGTCACTCAAGGGGAAACCTTCCTTAGGAAGGTGGTCAAGTCTGGAAGCCGGCCTGCCGATTTAAACATTCTGGAACGAAGAGCCGTCTACAAAGGTCTTCTCCAAGTGGCCCATCTTCTGAGAAATTGGGCTATTCAAGTGCAGTCGGACAATGTGACAAGAGTGGCTTGCATAAACCGACAGGGCGGAACGAAGAGCAGAGCTGCAACGTCAGAGGTAACAAGAATCATCCTCTGAGCAGAAAAACACGCATTGGCGCTGTCAGCAGTCTTCATTCTGGGAGTAGACAACTGGGAAGCGGACTTCCTCAGCAGACACAATCTCCATCCGGAGGTGTTCAAGGAGGTAACAGATCTTTGGGGTGTACCCCAAATCGACATGATGGCCTCTCGTCTCAACAAGGAGCTTCGGCGGTATTGTTCCAGGTCGAGGGACCCGCAAGCAGTGGCGGTGGACGCCCTAGTGACTCCGTGGGTGTTCCTGACGGTGTACGTGTTTCCTCCACTTCCACTCATTCCAAGAGTTTTCAAAGTCATAAGGAGAACAAGAGTTCAGGCAATCCTCATTGCTCCGGACTGGCCAAGAAGGGCTTGGTACGCGGATCTACTGCTAGAAGAGCCGAGGCCTCTTCCTCTTGGGAGGACCTGCTGCAGCAGGGGCCATTCGCCTATCAAGACTTACCACTGCTACGTTTGACGGCATGGAGGTTTGAACGCCTTGATACTAGCTCGGATTGGTATTCCGAACAAGGTTATTCCTACCCTGATACAGGCTAGGAAAGGAGTAATGTCAAAGCATTACCATCGTATCTTGGTGCGAGTCCAAGAAGTTTCCTGCGGTGGAGTTTCAACTGGGCGGTTTTCTTCTCTTCCTGCAAACAGGTGTGGATATGGGCCTGAGGTTCGGATCCATGAAAGTCCAAATTTCGGCCCTATCCATTTTTTTTCAGAAACAGTTGGCTGCCTTCCCTGAGGTTCAGACTCTTTTGGAGGCAGTTCTGCACATCTATCCTCCCTTTGTACCGCCTACGGCGCCATGGTATCTTAACGTGGTGTTGCAGTTTCTCCAATCTGGCTGACTTTGAGCCTCTACAGGAGGTTGAGCTCACATTTCTTACGTGGAAGGCTCTCGCTTTGTTGGCCTTAGCTTCTGCTAGACGTGTGTCGGAGTTGGGGGCTTTGTCCTGTAAAAGCTCCTACTTGATCTTTCATGAAGATAGAGCTGAGCTCCGGACACGTCAGCAGTTTCTTCCGAAGATTGTCTCTGCATTTCATATCAACCAACCTATTGTGGTGCCAGTGGCTACTGACTCCTCAATTTCTTCAAAGTCCTTGGATGTTGTAAGGTCTCTGAAAATCTATGTGAAGAGGACTGCTCATCACAGAAAATCGGACTCTCTGTCTTATATGATCCCAAGAAAATTGGGTGTCCTGCTTCTAAGCAGACTATATCTCGCTGGATCAGGTTCACTATCCAGCATGCGTATTCTACGGCAGGATTGCCGTGTCCTACGTCTGTTAAGGCACACTCTACTCGTAAGGTGGGGTCTTCCTGGGCGGCTGCCCAGGGTGTCTCGGTGTTAACACTTTGCCGAGCGGCAACTTGGTCTGGGTCGAACACGTTTGCAAAGTTCTACAAGTTCAATACTTTGGCCTCTGAGGACCTGAAGTTTGGTCAATCAGTTCTGCAGGAGCTTCCGCGCTCTCCCTCCCGTTCTGGGAGCTTTGGTATATCCCCATGGTACTAATGTGGACCCCAGCATGCTGAGTTTTCAAGCTAGTTAGCTTGATGTGCCTTGTATGTGTGAGCTGGTGTGAATCTCGCCACTATCTCTGTATAATCCTTCTCTCGAAGATGTCCGTCTCCTCGGGCACAGTTTCTAGACTTAGTCTGGTAGGAGGGGCATAGAGGGAGGAGCCAGCCCACACTCTCAAACTCTTAAAGTGCCAATGGATCCTGGTGGACCTGTCTATACCCCATGGTACTAATGTGGAGTTTAATAGTGTGGTCTGGCTCCTCCCTCTATGCCCCTCCTACCAGATTCTGTTTAGAAAATGTGCCCGATGGAGCCAGTCACAGCTAGGGGAGCTCCTAGGAGTTTTTCTAGTTTTGTTTTTTTTAAGATTGTTGGGTACAGGCAGGCTGCTGGCAACAGCCTCCCTGCTTTGTGTGTGTGGGGGAGGGGGGGGGGGGGGTGCACGAACCAACTCTAGAAGTTAATGGTTCTTTATCTCCGCTGCCAGGACACTGAGCTCCTGAGGGTGCTGATCGCAAGCCCACGAGGCGACCGCTCACTCCCGCAGCACAGCCGCCAATCCCTAACAGAGCCAGAATATAGAAGTGGTGAGTATGATGCCGGCGACCCGGTAAGTGGGTCGCCGGTGAGAATGGCAGCACAAGGGTGGGAGCTGCGCTCCGGAGGGCTCAGCAGTACTTGATGTGCGGTGCTGTGAGGGGCACCCTGGGCCAGTGCACTGGTCACATATGCTCACAGGGGCTAATCCTACTGTTAGCAGCTAAATCACCTCAGGCCACAGTATAATCAGTGAAAGCGAGAAGATGCGCCATTAGATGGGGCGGTGCTTCTCAGAGTGGATCCACCACTTACCAGCGCCATTTTCTCCCTGCAGATCACACAGAAGAGACGCTGACAGGAAGAGCTGCCCTACACATAACTCCAGCATACCTCTGCGGTACCAGGGTGTTGTAGACAGGGGGGGAGAGTGTAATTATCACTGTTTAATCTATTAAGGTTATTCAGTCAGCGCCTGCAGTTTAGTGTATTAACTGCATGCTGGGGCGCTGTGTGGCTGGCTCCATATGCTCTGTGCCTCTCTGAAGGTACTCTGGGGGAAACTGTGTCTGCATTTGCCTGTGTGTGTTTGTATAGCTCACATAAACATGTCTAGGAACTCTGTATCTTGTGCTGCAGACAGGGCCGGCCCAAGCTTATTTTTTTTTAGTAAGCAAAAATCTATTTTGGTGCCCCTTGATGGGATAAAAGGGGTGTGGTCTTACAAGAAAGGGGTGAGGCTACACAATTGTACTCCCCGTGGTACAGGGTGATAGTGGGTGACAGGGAGATAATAGGTTACTGGTGAGGCAGAGGTGACATTGAGCTAGTGGGTGGCTGATGTCCCCAGTGCCAGATACACATGTCCCCACAACGCCAGATGTACCCCCAGTGCAGATACACATGTCCCCACAGCGCCAGACGTGCCCCCAGTGCAGATACACATATCCCCACAGTGCCTCCCCCCCAAAAAGTGCTGCTCACCGCGCTGCTGTCTCTCCTGCCCCGGGCCCTCAGTCTCCGGCGGCGGTGTCTATCTTCAATTCGGCGCCGGCCCGTGAGCCAATCAGAAGCCTTAGCTGCCGGTCCGCGAGCTCTGATTGGCTCATGGGCCGGTGCTGAATTTAAGATAGTCACTGCCGCCAGAGACGTTTGTGCGAGCCTGGCAGCGGTGGCCGGGAGCTGATCGAGCCGCTTGCTGGCCACTGCTGCTATAGAGAGTAAAGTCACTGTGACTCACTGTCTGCAGCAGCGCCCTCTACTGCCTGCCGCTCAACGCGGCTCCGTAGCCCGCGTATGCGCCGGCCCGGCCCTGGCTGCAGAGTGTGTATTTTCTCCTGAGGAGTCTCTTCCATGTACTCGGGACTGTAATATACTGTCTCAGCCTTCTGAATCCGAACCCCCATGGTTGGATTCTATTAGGGGAATGATATCCCAGATTTCTCTAACGTCCTAAGTGGATGCTGGGGACTCCGTAAGGACCATGGGGAATAGCGGCTCCGCAGGAGACTGGGCACATCTAAAGAAAGCTTTAGGACTAACTGGTGTGCACTGGCTCCTCCCCCTATGACCCTCCTCCAAGCCTCAGTTAGATTTCTGTGCCCGACGAGAAGGGTGCACACTAGGGGCTCTCCTGAGCTTCTTAGTGAAAGTTTTAGTTTAGGTTTGTTATTTTCAGTGAGACCTGCTGGCAACAGGCTCACTGCATCGTGGGACTAAGGGGAGAAGAAGCGAACTCGCCTGCGTGCAGAGTGGATTGGGCTTCTTGGCTACTGGACATTAGCTCCAGAGGGACGATCACAGGCCCAGCCTGGATGGGTCCCGGAGCCGCGCCGCCGGCCCCCTTACAGAGCCAGAAGAGCGAAGAGGTCCGGAAAAATCGGCGGCAGAAGACGTTCCTGTCTTCAATAAGGTAGCGCACAGCACTGCAGCTGTGCGCCATTGCTCTCAGCACACTTCGTACTCCGGTCACTGAGGGTGCAGGGCGCTGGGGGGGGCGCCCTGAGACGCAATAAAACATGATATAAATACCTTACATGGCAAAAAATACATCACATATAGCTCCTGGGCTATATGGATGCATTTAACCCCTGCCAGAATATACAGAAAAACGGGTGATAGGCTCCGCCCCCTTTTCGGCGGCCTTATCTCCTCAGCACACTGGCGCCATTTTCCCTCACAGCTCAGTTGGAGGGAAGCTCCCTGGCTCTTCCCTGCAGTCACTACACTACAGAAAGGGTTAAAAAAAGAGAGGGGGGCACTAATTAGGCGCAGTATTAAAACATACAGCAGCTATAAGGGGAAAAACACTTATATAAGGTTATCCCTGTGTGTGTGTGTGTGTGTGTGTGTGTGTGTGTGTATATATATATATATATATATATATATATATATATATATCTATATCTATATCGCTCTGGTGTGTGCTGGCATACTCTCCCTCTGTCTCCCCAAAGGGCTAGTGGGGTCCTGTCCTCTATCAGAGCATTCCCTGTGTGTGTGCTGTGTGTCGGTACGTTTGTGTCGACATGTATGAGGAGAAAAATGATGTGGAGACGGAGCAGAGTGTCTGTAACAGTGATGTCACCACCTAGGGGGTCGACACCTGAGTGGATGTACTGTTGAAAATTACGTGACAGTGTCAGCTCTGTATAAAAAAACAGTGGTTGACATGAGACAGCCGGCTACTCAGCTTGTGCCTGTCCAGACGTCTCATAGGCCGTCAGGGGCTCTAAAGCGCCCGTTATCTCAGATGGCAGATACAGACGCCGACACGGATACTGACTCCTGTATCGACGGTGAAGAGACAACCGTGATTTCCAGTAGGGCCACACGTTGCATGATTGAGACAATGGAAAATGTTTTATACATTTCTGATAATACGAGTACCACCAAAAAGGGGTATTATGTTCGGTGAGGGAAAAACTACCTGTAGTTTTCCTGAATCTGAGAAATAAAATGAGGTGTGTGATGATGCGTGGGTTTCCTCCCGATAACAATTGATCATTTCTTAAAAAGTATTGGCTGTATACCCTTTCCCGCCAGAGGTTAGGGTGCGTTGGGAAACACCCCCTAGGGGGGATAAGGCGCTCACACGCTTGTAAGAACAAGGGCTCTACCCTCTCATGAGATGGCCGCCCTTAAGGATCCTGCTGATAGAAAGCAGGAGGGTATCCAAAAATGTATTCACACACATACTGGTGTTATACTGCGACCAGCAATCGCCTCAGCCTGGAGGTGCAGTGCTGGGTTGGCATGGTCAGATTCCCTGACTGGAAATATTGATATCCTAGATAAGGATAGTATATTATTGCCTATAGAGCATTTAAAAGATGCATTTCTATATATGCATGATGCACAGCGGAATATTTGCCGACTGGCATCAAGTATAAGTGCGTTGTCCAATTCTACCAGTAAAATGGTCAGGTGATGCGGATTCCAAACGGCATTTGGAAGTATTGCCTTTGCAAAGGGACATTTGGGGTCGGTCTTTTAGACCTGGTGGCCACGGCAACAACTGGGAAATCCACGTTTGTACCCCAGGTCGCCTCTCAAAATAAGACGCCGTATTATCAGGCGCAGTCCTTTGTTGGCAAGCGGACAAAAGGTTCCTCTTTTCTGCTCGTGACAGAGGGAGAGGAAAAAGGCTGAAGAGATTAGCCAGTTCCCAGGAACAGAAACCCTTTCCCGCCTCTGCCAAGCCCTCAGTATGACGCTAGGGCCTTACAAGCTCAGGCACGGTGGGGGCCCGTTCTCAATGAATTTCAGTGCGCAGTGGGCTCACTCGCAAGTAGACCCCTGGATCCTTCAGGTAATATCTCAAGGGTACATATTGAAATTCGAGACGTCTCCCCCTCGCCGTTTCCAAAAGTCGGCTTTACCGACGTCTCCCTCTGACAGGGAGGCAGTTTTGGAAGCCATTCTCAAGCTGTATTCCCAGCAGGTGATAATCAAGGTACCCCTCCTGCAACAGGGAACGGGGTATTATTCCACACTATTGTGGTACCGAAGCCAGACGGCTCGGTGAGACCGATTCTAAATCTAAAATCTTTGAACACTTACATACAGAGGTTCAAATTCAAGATTGAGTCACTCAGAGCAGTGATTGCGAACCTGGAAGAAGGGGACTACATGATGTCGGGACATCAAGGATGCTTACCTTCATGTCAAAATTTACCCTTCTCACCAAGGGTACCTCAGGTTATGGTACAGAACTGTCACTATCAGTTCAGACGCTGCCGTAGGGATGGTCCACGACACCCCGGGTCTTTACCAAGGTAATGGCCGAAATGATATCCCTTCGAAGGAAGGGAATTTTAGTTATCCCTTACTTGGACGATTCCCTGATAAGGGTAAGATCCAGGGAACAGTTGGAAGTCGGTGTAGCACTATCTCAGGTAGTGTTGCGGCAGCACGATTGGATTCTCAATATTCCAAAATCGCAGCTGGTTCCGACGACTTGTCTTCTGTTTCCTAGGGATGTTCCTGGACACAGTCCAGAAAGAAAAAAAAAGGTGTTTCTCCCGGAAGAGAAAGCCAGGGAGTTATCCGAGCTAGTCAGGAACCTCCTAAAACCGAACCAAGTCTTAGTGCATCAATGCACAAGGGTTCTGGGTAAAAATGGTGGCTTCCTACGAAGCAATCCCATTCGTTAGATTCCACGCAAGAACTTTCCAGTGGAACCTACTGGACAAATGGTCCGGGTCGCATTTTCAGATGCATCAGCGGATAACCCTGTCACCAAGGACAAGGGTATCCATCCTGTGGTGGTTGCAGAGTGCTCATCTTCTAGAGGGCCGCAGATTCGGCATTCAGGACTGGGTCCTGGTGACCACGGATGCCAGCCTGCGAGGCTGGGGAGCAGTCACACAGGGAAGGAATATCCAGGGCTTAGGGTCAAGCCTGGATACATCACTTCACATAAATATCCTGAAGCTAAGGGCCATTTACAATGCTCTAAGCTTAGCAAGACCTCTGCTTCAAGGTCAGCCGGTGTTGATCCAGTCGGACAACATCATGGCAGTCACCCACGTAAACAGACAGGGTGGCACAAGAAGCAGGAGGGCAATGGCAGAAGCTGCAGGGATTCTTCGCTGGGCGGAAAATCATGTGATAGCACTGTCAACAGTATTCATTCCGGGAGTGGACAACTGGGAAGCAGACTTCCTCAGCACGACTTCCACCCGGGAGAGTGGGGACTTCACCCAGAAGTCGTCCACATGATTAAAAAACTCGACAGGTATTGCGCCAGGTCAAGAGACCCTCAGGCAATAGTTGTAGACGCTCTGGTAACACCGTGGGTGTACCAGTCAGTGTATGTGTTCCCTCCTCTGCCTCTCATACCCAAGGTACTGAGATTGATAAGATGGAGAGGAGAAAGCACTATATTCGTGGCTCCGGATTGGCCAAGAAGGACTTGGTAACCGGAACTTCAAGAGATGCTCACGGAGGATCTGTGGCCTCTACCTCTAAGAAGGGACCTGCTCCAGCAAGGACCCTGTCTGTTCCAAGACTTACCGCGGCTGCGTTTGACGGCATGGCGGTTGAACGCCGGATCCTGAAGAAAAAAAGGCATTCCGGATGAAGTCATCCCTATCCTGATCAAAGCCAGGAAGGATGTAACCGCAAAAACATTATCACCGCAATTGGCGAAAATATGTTGCGTGGTGCGAGGCCAGTAAGGTCCGACGGAGGAAATTCAACTGGGTCGATTCCTACATTTCCTGCAAACAGGAGTGTCTATGGGCCTGAAATTGGGGTCCATTAAGTTTCAAATTTCGGCCCTGTCAATTTTCTTCCAAAAAGAACTAGCTTCAGTCCCTGAAGTTCAGACGTTTGTAAAAGGGGTACTGCATATACAGCCTCCTTTTGTGCCTCCAGTGGCACTTTGGGATCTCAATGTAGTTTTGGGTTCCAAAAGTCACATTGGTTTGAACCACTTAAATCTGTGGAGTTAAAATATCTCACATGGAAAGTGGTCATGCTGTTGGCCCTGGCCTGGGCCAGGCGCGTGTCAGAATTGGCGGCTTTATCCTGGAAAAGCCCTTATCTGATTTTCCATTCGGACAGGGCGGAATTGAGGACTCGTCCTCAGTTTCTCCCCAAGGTGGTTTCAGCGTCTCACCTGAACCAACCTATTGGTGGTGCCTGCGGCTACTAGGGACTTGGAGGCCTCCAAGTTGCTAGACGTTGTCAGTGCCCTGAAAATATATGTTTCCAGGACGGCTGGAGTCAGGAAATCTGACTCGCTGTTCATCCTGTGTGCACCCAACAAGCTGGGTGCTCCTGCTTCTAAGCAGACTATTGCTCGTTGGATTTGTAGTACAATTCAGCTTGCACATTCTGTGGCAGGCCTGCCACAGCCAAAAATCTGTAAATGCCCACTCCACAAGGAAGGTGGGCTCATCTTGGGCGGCTGCCCGAGGGGTCTCGGCTTTACAACTTTGCCGAGCAGCTACTTGGTCAGGAGCAAATACGTTTGTAAAATTCTACAAAATTGATATCCTGGCTGAGGAGGACCTGGAGTTCTCTCATTTGGTGCTGCAGAGTCATCCGCACTCTCCCGCCCGTTTGGGAGCTTTGGTATAATCCCCATGGTCCTTACGGAGTCCCCAGCATCCACTTAGGACGTTAGAGAAAATAAGAATTTACTTACCGATAATTCTATTTCTCATAGTCCGTAGTGGATGCTGGGCGCCCATCCCAAGTGCGGATTGTCTGCAATACTTGTACATAGTTATTGTTACAAAAATCGGGTTATTATTGTTGTGAGCCATCTTTCAGAGGCTCCTCTCTTATCATGCTGTTAACTGGGTTCAGATCACAGGTTATACGGTGTGATTGGTGTGGCTGGTATGAGTCTTACCCGGGATTCAAAATCCTTCCTTATTGTGTACGCTCGTCCGGGCACAGTATCCTAACTGAGGCTTGGAGGAGGGTCATAGGGGGAGGAGCCAGTGCACACCAGTTAGTCCTAAAGCTTTCTTTAGATGTGCCCAGTCTCCTGCGGAGCCGCTATTCCCCATGGTCCTTACGGAGTCCCCAGCATCCACTACGGACTATGAGAAATAGAATTATCGGTAAGTAAATTCTTATTTTCCTCTCGGATAGCTCAAAATGAGACTGAAACACGGGATTTGAAAGTCTGAGGTTTTGTCGTATTCAGCTCCCACTACCTCATCTAAGACCCCACTGGTATACCCTAAAAAACGTGCTCTTGCCCAGATAATACATGCTGACACAGATACAGACTCTGATACAGGGGATGGTGATGGGGATATGCAAGGGGGAGATGCATCCCTTGCTAAGGGGGTGCAACTCATGATTGAGGCTATTACGGACATTTTACACATTACTAATAAGGTACCTGAGCAAGTAGAGGAGGCTTACTTTACTGACAATAAGAAATCCTCCCTTACATTCCCTGCTTCTAAGGAACTAAACGCATTGTTTTAAAAATCCTGGGAAAACCCGGAGAAAAAATTCCAGATCCCAAAAAGGGTTCTCATTGCTTTTCCTTTCCCTGAGGAGGACAGGAAAAAGTGGGAAATCCTGCCGGTAGTAGACGCTTCTGTATCTAGGTTGTCAAAAAAGATTGTTTTACCTGTCCCTGGGTCCACCGCTTTAAAAGAGCCGGCATACTGCTAGATTGAGACTACGCTCAAATCACTATACACAGCTACTGGCGTAGCTTTAAGACCCACTATTGCCTATGCGTGGATTTCTAAAGCCATAGTAAAGTCTTCAGGCATATTACTAGAGGAATTGGATTCTATGGATAGAAGTGACATTGGGGTCAATTCTATTCAGCGACAGTTGAATACCGCCAGGAGTTAGCTCCCGTCACTATTCAATACAGCGCCAAGTGACACCAATTGTCGTGAATTCTTCTCTCACCCCCGGGGGATGAGAGAAGACATCCGTCAAAAGTGCTGCCGCGAGGCTGATTCTGTCGGGAATGAGCATCGCGCCGGGGCGTTAAGTCGGAGAATGCCCGTTCTCCTGACAATTCAACCTGTTAAGTCGGCGAGAACGGGCCTTCGCCGACTTAACATGAGCTGAATTGAATAGCGACGGGAGCTAACTCCCGGCGCTATTCAACTGTCTCTGAATAGAATTGACCCCATTGAATTGTTTTTACGTCACATACAGGATTCTGCAGGTTTCATGGTGGAGGCCATGAAGGACCTTGGCCATCTTAATGCGAGGGCTTCTCCATGGCTGTCTCGGCACGCAGGGGACTCTGGCTGCGCCAATGGTCTGCGGATGTGGAATCCAAGAAAAGTGTGGAGAACCTGACCATCACAGGTCAGGCTCTGTTTGGGGAAGCATTAGATGCGTGGATCTCCACGGCAACTGCGGGTAAGTCGACCTTTCTTCTCTCAGCAACACCTCCGACTAGGAAATCTTATCCTTTCGGACCGTGAAAGTAAAAACGTCCAAACCCCCTTCCACTTTCTTTAGAGGAGGTCAGGGGAAATCCAGAAAACCTGCTCCAACAGGTTCCCAGGAACAGAAACCTGGTTCTGCTTCCTCAAAATCTTTGGCATGACGGTGGACCTTCCAGCCTGGAGGACGGGCAGGTGGGAGCAAGTCTCAGAAATTTCAGTCATGTCTGGGCGTCATCATGCCTAGACCCCTGGGTACAATATATTGTTACCCAGGGGTACAGACTGGAGTTTCAAGAACTCCCAACTCACAGATTCTTCAACTCGGGCTTACCAGCTTTGCTGACAGAAAGTGCTATCCTACAGTAAGCCATTCAAAAATTGCTGAAGGCAAATGTCATTGTTCCAGTTCAACCTCACAAACAAGGGTTTTTACTCAAACCTGTTTGTGGTACCAAAACCGGATGGATCGGTCAGGCCAATATTGAACCTAAGGTCATTGAACCCTTATTTGATTGAATTCAAATTCAAGATGGAGTCTCTGAGAGCGGTGATCTTAGGTTTGGAGGAGGGGGAATTTCTGGTATCCCTAGATATCAAGGATGCGTACCTTCACATTCCAATCTGGCCGCCTCACCAGGCTTATCTAAGATTTGCGCTGCTGGACTGTCACTATCCGTTCCAGGCACTGGAACACCGAGGGTGTTTACCAAGGTCATGGCGGAGATGATGCTACTCCTCCGCAAGCAGGGTGTGAACATGATTCCTTATTTGGACGATCTGCTGATAAAAGCGTCTTCCAGGGAGAAGCTGTTACAGAGCATTGCTCTCTCATTTCAACTACTCCAGGATCATGGATGGATCCTGAATCTTCCAAAGTCGTATCTGGAGTCAACAAGGAGACTGTCCTTCCTGGGGATGATCCTCGACACGGAAGTACAGAGGGTGTTTCTGCCGGCAGAGAAGGCGTTGGTGATACAAACAATGGTCCGGGATGTTCTGAAGCCAGCCAGAGTATCTGTTCATCAGTGCATTCGCCTTCTGGGGAAGATGGTTGCTTCCTATGAGGCTCTATAGTACGGAAGATTTCATGCACGGTCTTTCCAACTGAATCTCCTGGACAAATGGTCGGGACCTCATCTTCACATTCACCAGAGGATACACCTGTCACCGAAAGCCAGAATTTCGCTCCTCTGGTGGCTGCAAACTTCTCACCTACTAGAGGGCCGCAGGTTCGGGTTTCAGAATTGGATCCTCCTAATCACGGATGCAAGTCACAGAGGTTATCAAACATGATAATATCCTTAATACTATATTACCATCCAAACCACAAATTATTTACAGAAAAAATAAATCTTTAAAAACCATTTTAGCTCCCAGTCATTTAAAAGTTATAAAAGCACAAACCATTCATTCAGGTTCAGATTGGCTTAGTATTAAACCAGTCGGTTTCCATAAATGTGGTATGCATAGATGCACGATGTGCTCTCATATGCAACGTAAGATAACTAACATCACTCTACCTTATCTTGATGAGACCTACAAACTGAGATCATTCATTAACTGTGAATCAACCTTTATTATATATCTATTAACATTCAGTTGTGGCCTTAATTATATAGGCCGTACAACTAGGAAATTGCGGATCCGATTTATGGAGCATAGAAGAAATATAAATAAGTGCCAGACACAGTGTATCCAGACATTATTCTCTGAGAGACAGGAAAACCCTTCCTGTCTCTCAGTTATAGGTCTTGAACAGATTGCCCCTACTGCCAGAGGGGGCGATAGGTTTAAGAAATTATGCAGCCGTGAAGTCTTCTGGATGCTCAAATTCAATTCGTTACACCCTGTGGGTCTCAACGAGACCATAGAATTGAATTCTGTGATTTAATTCACAGTCTTGATATGTATGATCTCTCTGTTTGTGTGTATGTATCTGCATATACATATATGTGTACTGCTCATTATATATGTATGCACAGTATACACGTGTATGTGTGATTAATTATACACATATTTTTTACCATTATTATTTTTTACATGATGGATTTACTTTTTATATTTATTTTTATCTATATAATTTTATTCTATATTATTTTTAGATTCCTGTCTATAATATTGACAACAATGTTCTAGTATGAATGTAGGTAGTATGTTTTATTATCAGTAAATTACTGAGAAGCTTTGAAAACAGATAACTATATGTGCTATAAAACTATTGAATTAGACATGTATAATTTTACTACTATCACTACAGTATTGAATTTTTTTCATTTGTTAGGATCATATCTCTTTCAATTTTCTGTTGATACTCAATACGATTTAACATATAATATCTGATATTTTGCATACAGACTAACCAATAGTCACAAATGTATATTTAGCCATTGGTTCATGGGTTACTAGGGCGACGCCACTTCGGCCTATAAGATTGATTCTACAGTATGTCTTGAATCGTGCCATGTACTACACGGTCACATGGTTTTCACCATGTGACCAGGCACTGACGCCTCTCTTTGTTTATGGAGACCCGATGCCGTGCGTTGCGTCTGACCGCGAGATCAATGTGGTTATCCTGCTGGTCACGTGACTGGACGGTGCACGTCAGACGGGTCTGTTACTAAGATACTATTCCTGTTTACCTGTGGTTAGATATACCACATGATTAAGGTCTAGTGAGATTATTGGCTCCATCTCCGGTCACGTGATCCTTCATATCACATGATCGGGCTCTATAGAGAAATAAGATATTTAAAACTCACTTTATTATTTTCTTACAATCGTTTTTTCCTTTCTTATATATGTATATATTTTGGGACCAATTAAGACTCTAGTACTTCATATTCTAATGTATTTTGCTGAACGGCTTGTATTTTAACTCGCTAAGTAATTGACCAGGTGTAACATGTTAGATCATTTAGATCAGGTATAAAAAGGCCTCATGCCAAACCACCATATACTTGCTCCTGAGGAAGCTGGAACATATAGACCAGCGAAACGCGTTGAGCCGATCAGCCTGTTACGGTCATCCACCTTTGCTGGCATCCATTGGTCACTCCTTTGCAAAAAGACTGGACCCTCCATTGCAGCTTTCACCCTCCTGGATTTGTCCGATATTCTAAGGACATACAATACTACTACTCCAGTGATATTTGAGGTGGACGGTATCTGCATTTGGAACACTGGTAATAACCTCATGATTGCCTAATATCGGATACATGCAAAACTACCGATTAATGATGGTCATATCCAGTGACATTGGTCCTCTGAGTGCTCCCTAGCCAGCAGTGTGTGTGTATGTATATGTGTGTATGTATATGTGTGTATGTGTATATATATATATATATATATATACACATGCACACACAGGCTTTTAAGTGGTTTTTATTTCATTTAATTATATGGTCATTATACTATGTGGTAATAATAAATGTGTTTATTTCTCTATCGTCCTAGTGGATGCTGGGGTTCCTGAAAGGACCATGGGGAATAGCGGCTCCGCAGGAGACAGGGCACAAAAAGTAAAGCTTTAGGATCAGGTGGTGTGCACTGGCTCCTCCCCCTATGACCCTCCTCCAAGCCTCAGTTAGATTTTTGTGCCCGGCCGAGAAGGGTGCAATCTAGGTGGCTCTCCTAAAGAGCTGCTTAGAAAAGTTTAGCTTAGGTTTTTTATTTTACAGTGAGTCCTGCTGGCAACAGGATCACTGCAACGAGGGACTTAGGGGAGAAGAAGTGAACTCACCTGCGTGCAGGATGGATTGGCTTCTTTGGCTACTGGACATTAGCTCCAGAGGGACGATCACAGGTACAGCCTGGATGGTCACCGGAGCCTCGCCGCCGGCCCCCTTGCAGATGCTGAAAAGAGAAGAAGGTCCAGAATCGGCGGCAGAAGACTCCTCAGTCTTCTTAAGGTAGCGCACAGCACTGCAGCTGTGCGCCATTGCTCTCAGCACACTTCACACGGCAGTCACTGAGGGTGCAGGGCGCTGGGAGGGGGGCGCCCTGGGAGGCAATGTAAACCTATTTTTTGGCAAAAAATACCTCACATATAGCCTCCGGGGACTATATGGAGATATTTAACCCCTGCCAGAATCCGTTGAAGAGCGGGAGACGAGCCCACCGAAAAAGGGGCGGGGCCTATCTCCTCAGCACACAGCGCCATTTTCCCTCACAGAAAGGCTGGAGGGAAGGCTCCCAGGCTCTCCCCTGCACTGCACTACTGAAACAGGGTTAAAACAGAGAGGGGGGGCACTAATTTGGCGTTAGAAATATATAAAAAGATGCTATAAGGGAAAACACTTATATAAGGTTGTCCCTATATAATTATAGCGTTTTTTGGTGTGTGCTGGCAAACTCTCCCTCTGTCTCTCCAAAGGGCTAGTGGGTCCTGTCCTCTATCAGAGCATTCCCTGTGTGTGTGCTGTGTGTCGGTACGTGTGTGTCGACATGTATGAGGACGATGTTGGTGAGGAGGCGGAGCAATTGCCTGTAATGGTGATGTCACTCTCTAGGGAGTCGACACCGGAATGGATGGCTTATTTAGGGAATTACGTGATAATGTCAACACGCTGCAAGGTCGGTTGACGACATGAGACGGCCGACAAACAATTAGTACCGGTCCAGACGTCTCAAAAACACCGTCAGGGGTTTTAAAACGCCCGTTTACCTTAGTCGGTCGACACAGACACAGACACTGAATCCAGTGTCGACGGTGAATAAACAAACGTATTCCTTATTAGGGCCACACGTTAAGGGCAATGAAGGAGGTGTTACATATTTCTGATACTACAAGTACCACAAAAGAGGGTATTATGTGGGATGTGAAAAAACTACCTGTAGTTTTTCCTGAATCAGATAAATTAAATGAAGTGTGTGATGATGCGTGGGTTCCCCCCGATAGAAAATTATTGGCGGTATACCCTTTCCCGCCAGAAGTTAGGGCGCATTGGGAAACACCCCTTAGGGTGGATAAGGCGCTCACACGCTTATCAAAACAAGTGGCGGTACCGTCTATAGATAGGGCCGTCCTCAAGGAGCCAGCTGACAGGAGGCTGGAAAATATCATATAAAAGTATATACACACATACTGGTGTTATACTGCGACCAGCGATCGCCTCAGCCTGGATGTGCAGAGCTGGGGTGGCTTGGTCGGATTCCCTGACTAAAAATATTGATACCCTTGACAGGGACAGTATTTTATTGACTATAGAGCATTTAAAGGATGCATTTCTATATATGCGAGATGCACAGAGGGATATTTGCACTCTGGCATCAAGAGTAAGTGCGATGTCCATATCTGCCAGAAAAGGGAAGAAGACTGCAGCAGGCAGCCCATTCCCAGGAACAGAAGCCTTCCACCGCTTCTGCCAAGCTCTCAGCATGACGCTGGGACCGTACAGGACCCCTGGATCCTACAAGTAGTATCCCAGGGGTACAGATTGGAATGTCGAAACGTTTCCCCCTCGCAGGCTCCTGAAGTCTGCTTTACCAAGGTATCCCTCCGACAAGGAGGCAGTATGGGAAAAAATTCACAAGCTGTATTCCCAGCAGGTGATAATCAAATTACCCCTCCTACAACAAGGAAAGGGGTATTATTCCACACTATATTGTGGTACTGAAGCCAGAAGGCTAGGTGAGACCTATTCTAAATCTAAAAAAATTTGAACACTTACAAAGGTTCAAATCAAGATGGAGTCACTCAGAGCAGTGATAACGAACCAGGAAGAAGGGGACTATATAGTGTCCCGGGACATCAGGGATGCTTACCTCCATGTCCCAAATTTGCCCTTCTCACTAAGGGTACCTCAGGTTCGTGGTATAGAACTGTCACTGTCAGTTTCAGACGCTGCCGTTTGGATTGTCCACGGCACCCCGGGTCTTTACCAAGGTAATGGCCGAAATGATGATTCTTCTTCGAAGAAAAGGCGTCTTAATTACCCCTTACTTGGACGATCTCCTGATAAGGGCAAAGTCCAGGGAACAGTTGGAGGTCGGAGTAGCACTATCTCGGATACTGCTACAACAGCACGGATGGATTCTAAATATTCCAAAATCGCAGCTGATCCTGACGACACGTCTGCTGTGCCTAGGGATGATTCTGGACACAGTCCAGAAAAAGGTGTTTCTCCCGGAAGAGAAAGCCAGGGAGTTATCCGAGCTAGTCAAGAACCTCCTAAAACCAGGAAAAGTGTCAGTGCATCATTGCACAAGGGTCCTGGTAAAAATGGTGGCTTCCTACGAAGCAATTCCATTCGGCAGATTTCACGCAAGAACTTTTCAGTGGGATCTGCTGGACAAATGGTCCGGATCGCATCTTCAGATGCATCAGCGGATAACCCTATATCCAAGGACAAGGGTGTCTCTCCTGTGGTGGTTACAGAGTGCTCATCTTCTAGAGGGCCGCAGATTCGGCATTCAGGATTGGATGCTGGTGACCACGGAGGCCAGCCCGAGAGGCTGGGGAGCAGTCACACAAGGAAAAAATTTCCAGGGAGTGTGATCAAGTCTGGAGACTTTTCTCCACATAAATATACTGGAGCTAAGGGTAAATTTATAATGCTCTAAGCTTAGCAAGACCTCTGCTTCAAGGTCAGCCGGTATTGATCCAGTGGGAAAAACATCACGGCAGTCGCCCACGTAAACAGACAGGGCGGCACAAGAAGCAGGAGGGCAATGGCAAAAACTGCAAGGACTTTTCGCTGGGCGAAAAATCATGTGATAGCACTGTCAGCAGTGTTTCATTCCGGGAGTGGAAACTGGGAAGCAGACTTCCTCAGCAGGCACGACCTCCACCCGGGAGAGTGGAAACTTCATCGGGAAGTTTTTTCCACATGATTGTGAACCGTTGGGAAATACCAAAGGTGGACATGATGGCGTCCCGTCTGAACAAAAAACGGGACAGGTATTGCGCCAGGTCAAGAGACCCTCAGGCAATAGCTGTGGACGTTCTGGTAACACCGTGGGTGTACCAGTCGGTGTATGTGTTCCCTCCTCTGCTTCTCATACCTAAGGTACTGAGAATTATAAGACGTAGAGGAGTAAGAACTATACTCATGGCTCCGGATTGGCCAAGAAGGACTTGGTACCCGGAACTTCAAGAGATGCTCACAGAGGACTTATGGCCTCTGCCGCTAAGAAGGGACTTGCTTCAGCAAGTACCATGTCTGTTCCAAGACTTACCGCAGCTGCGTTTGACGGCATGGCGGTGGAACGCCGGATCCTAAGGGAAAAAGGCATTCCGGAAGAGGTCATTCCTACCCTGGTCAAAGCCAGGAAGGAGGTGACCGCACAACATTATCACCACATGTGGCGAAAATATGTTGCGTGGTGTGAGGCCAGGAAGGCCCCACGAAGAAATTTCAACTCGGTCGATTCCTGCATTTCCTGCAAACAGGAGTGTCTATGGGCCTCAAATTGGGGCCCATTAAGGTTCAAATTTCGGCCCTGTCGATTTTCTTCCAGAAAGAATTGGCTTCAGTTCCTGAAGTCCAGAAGTTTGTCAAGGGAGTATTGCATATACAACCCCCTTTTGTGCCTCCAGTGGCACTGTGGGATCTCAACGTAGTTCTGGGATTCCTCAAATCACATTGGTTTAAAACCAGTCAAATCTGTGGATTTGAAGCATCTCACATGAAAAGTGACCATGCTCTTGGCTCTGGCCTGGGCCAGGCGAGTGTCAAATTGGTGGGTTTTTTCTCAAAAAAGCCCATATCTATTTGTCCATTCGGACAGGGCAGAGCTGCGGACTCATCCCCAGTTCTCTCCCTAAGGTGGTGTCAGTGTTTCACCTGAACCAGCTTATTGTGGTGCCTTGCGCCTACTAGGGACTTGGAGGACTCCAAGTTGCTGGATGTTGTCAGGGCCCTGAAAGTATAGGTTCCAGGACGGCTGGAGTCAGGAAAACTGACTTGCTGTTATCCTGTATGCACCCAACAAACTGGGTGCTCTTGCTTCTAAGCAGACTATTGCTAGTTGGATTTGTAATACAATTCAGCTTGCACATTCTGTGGCAGGCCTGCCACAGCCAAAATATGTAAATGCCCATTCCACAAGGAAGGTGGGCTCATCTTGGGCGGCTGCCCGAGGGGTCTCGGCTTTACAACTTTGCCGAGCGGCTATTTAGTCAGGGGCAAACACGTTTGTAAAATCCTACAAATTTGATACCCTGGCTAAGGAGGACCTGGAGTTCTCTCATTCGGTGCTGCAGAGTCATCCGCACTCTCCCGCCCGTTTGGGAGCTTTGGTATAATCCCCATGGTCCTTTCAGGAACCCCAGCATCCACTAGGACGATAGAGAAAATAAGAATTTACTTACCGATCATTCTATTTCTCGGAGTCCGTAGTGGATGCTGGGTGCCCATCCCAAGTGCGGATTATCTGCATTACTTGTACATAGTTACAAAAATCGGGTTATTATTGTTGTGAGCCATCTTTTCAGAGGCTCCGCTGTTATCATACTGTTAACTGGGTTCAGATCACAGGTTGTACAGTGTGATTGGTGTGGCTGGTATGAGTCTTACCCGGGATTCAAAATCCTTCCTTATTGTGTACGCTCGTCCGGGCACAGTATCCTAACTGAGGCTTGGAGGAGGGTCATAGGGGGAGGAGCCAGTGCACACCACCTGATCCTAAAGCTTTACTTTTTGTGCCCTGTCTCCTGCGGAGCCGCTATTCCCCATGGTCCTTTCAGGAACCCCAGCATCCACTACGGACTCCGAGAAATAGAATTATCGGTAAGTAAATTCTTATTTTTTACAAGCCTTCAGAATTCATAACTTTTATTCATTTAATACATGAGCAGCCAGCGCTGGTTATTTTTTGTTAGTCTCAGAGGTTGGTTTGCAGTCACCCAAGGGGAAAAGTTCCAGGGAAGGTGGTCAAGTATGGAATACATCCTTCCGATAAACATTCTGGAACTAAGGGCCATGTACAACGGTCATCTACAAGCGGCACATCTTCTGAAAAATCAGGCCCTTCAGGTTCAGTTGGACAATGTAACTACAGTGGCCTACGTAAACTGACAAGGCGGAACGAAGAGCAGAGCTGCTATGTCAGAGGTAACAAGAATCATCCTCTGGGCGGAAAAGCACGCAGTGGCGCATTCAGCAATCTTCATTCCGGGAGTGGACAACTGGGAAGCGGACTTCCTCAGCAGACACAATCTCCATCCAGGAGAGGGGGCCTCCACCCAGAGGTGTTCGCGGAGGTGACAAGTCTTTGGGGCGTGCTTCAAATAGACATGATGGCCTCCTGCCTCAACAAGAAACTTCGGATGTACTGTTCCAGGTCACGAGACCCACAGGCAGTGGCGGTGGACGCCCTGTTAACTCCGTGGGTGTTCAAGTCAGTGTATGTGTTCCCTCCACTTCCACTCATCCCAAGGATTCGC
Organism: Pseudophryne corroboree; assembly: GCF_028390025.1. Taxonomy (NCBI): domain Eukaryota; kingdom Metazoa; phylum Chordata; class Amphibia; order Anura; family Myobatrachidae; genus Pseudophryne; species Pseudophryne corroboree. The sequence continues at coordinate 145,726,776 of NC_086449.1, forward strand.
AAACTCATAAAAAGAACAAGAGTTCAGGCGATCCTCATTGCTCCGATCTGGCCAAGAAGGGCTTGGTACGCGGGTCTTCTGGAGTTACTGCTGGAAGATCCTAGGCCTCTTCCTCTTTGCGATGACCTTCTGCAACAGGGGCCGTTCGCTTATCAAGACTTACCGCGGCTACATTTGACGGTGTGGAGGTTGCATGCCAGATCTTAGCTCGGAAGGGCATTCCAAACAAGGTTATTCCTACCCTGATACAGGCTAGGAAAGGAGTAATGTCTAAACATTACCATAAAATTTGGACAAAGTATGTCTTGGTGTGAATCCAAGAAGTTTCCTATGGTGGAGTTTCAACTAGAGCAGTTTCTCGTTTTTCTGCAAGCAGGTGTAGATGTGGGCCTGCGTTTGGGCTCCATAAAAGTCCAGATTTCGTCCCTGTCCAGTTTCTTCCAGAAACAATTGGCTGTCCTCCCTGAGGTTCAGACTTTCTTGAAAGGGGTTCTGCATATCCAGCCTCCCTTTGTGCCTCCTACAACACCTTGGGATCTTAATGTGGTGCTGCAGTTCCTGCAGTCGGATTGGTTCGAACCTTTACAGGGGGTTGATGTCAAATTTCCTACTTGGAAGGCGGTCACATTATTGGCATCTGCTAGACTTGTGTCGGAATTGGGGGCATTGTCCTGCAAGAGCCCCTACTTGATTTTCCATGAAGATGGAGCTGAGCTCAGGACGCGTCAGCAATTTCTTCCGAGGGTTGTGTCAGCTTTTCATATCAACCAACCTGTTGTGGTGCCAGTGGCTACTGACTCCTCAATTACTTCAAAATCCTTGGATGTTTTAAGGGCTTTGAAGATTTATGTGAAGAGAACTTCTCGTCACAGAAATTCGGACGCTCTGTTTGTCAACAAGGCTGGGTGTCCTGCTTCTAAGCAGACGATTTCCCGCAAGATCAGGTTTACTATCAAAAATTCTTATTCTACAGCAGGCTTGCTGTGTCCAAGATCTGTTAAGGCCCACTCTACTGATAAAGTGGGTTCTTCCTGGGCGGCTGCCCGGGGTGTCTTGGCTTTACGGCTTTGCCGAGCGGCTACTTGGTCAGGATCGAGCACGTTTGCCAAGTTCTTTAAGTTCGATACTTTGGCCTCTGAGGACCTAAAGTTTGGTCAATCTGTTCTGCAGGAGCCTCCTCGCTCTCCCTCCCGATCTGGGACCTTTGGTACATCCCCATGGTACTAATGTGGACCCCAGCATCCTCTAGGACGTAAGAGAAAATAGGATTTGAATTACCTACCGGTAAATCCTTTTCTCGTAGTCTGTAGAGGATGCTGGGCGCCCACCCAGCGCTTCGTTTTCCTGCAATTGTTACTTTAAGTACTGCATTGTTTAAGTACTGTTGTTCAGCCGTTGCTGACTTTTTTTTTTTCAAGCTGGTTAGCTTAGTTTTCTGTTATGTGTGAGCTGGTGTGAATCTCACCACTGTGTATTTCCTTCTCTCGAAGTATGTCCGTCTCCTCGGGCACGGTTTCTAATCTGAGTCTGCTAGGAGGGGCATAGAGGGAGGAGCCAGCCCACACTATTAAACTCTTAAAGTGCCAATGGTTCCCAAGGGACCCATCTATACCCCATAGTACTGATATGGACCCCAGCATCCTCTACGGTCTACGAGAAAAGGATTACCGGTAAGTAATTAAAATCCTATTTTTAGGGTGTGTACCGATTTTTGGCTCTCAAATTCCATTTAAAGTATAGTAAAAGGGGCGTGGCCACGCCACTTTACCCGTGGCCATGCCCCCTTTTTCTAATTTGTAGCGATTTTTATGTGTAAATTGTTGGAGGGTATGCTGCTGCAGATGCAGTGGGCCTATTTTGGGGTGTGGACCTGGTGCGGCAGCTCCATCAGCCCCATTCTTAGTCCTGCTCTAGGGACACACAGCAGCCAAAGGGCAGAGCCTCCCATTGGATGTAACCTGTGTGTGGGGGGGGGGGGGGGGGCGTTTCTCGCCAAATCAGCTGTGGACTGGGTGTGATTGACCTGCTGCTAACCCAATGAGAGCTCCTAGCCACTCCCAGCGTTAGCCACACAGTCACAGAGTGACAGATCTGGGCTATTATATAGGAGATGACAAGCAAAGTAAAGAGAGCTGACTGGTCCCCTAGAAAGAGAAAAACAATGACTTTACATGAAGAAGGTAACACTTAGAACAAAATTATAAGAAAAGTAGGTGGCAACTTAACTGAAGGAAGAATTTCGAAACTGTGGATTAAGTATCAACAGACTCAGTCCATTCAAAAGCAAACTGGTAAAGATAAGAAAGGACCCACAAAACAGTGCTGTGATAGAAGAATGAAAAATCTGTGCTTGACAGACAGAAAAAAAATCCATCTGAGGCAACCCAAAATGATTTGCGTGAATGTGGTCTAAACATCAGTGCCAGGACTGTTCGACGCAGACTTCAATATTTTGGATTATATGCCAGAATCCCAAGGAAAAAGTCACTTTTATCTCTCAATCAAAGACAGAAAAGATTAGAATGGGCTAAAAAGCGTATTTATCGGTCAGAAAAACAATGGAACAGAGTCATCTGGAGAGACAAAACCAGAATATCCATATTTGCTAGTGATTGTATGAAATATGTCCGCAGATGAATTGGAGAAAATTTGCTGAGTGCACAACACCTACTGTGAAATATCCAGTTAGTGTTATACTATGGGGTTGTATGACAGCAAAAGATGTGGGACGAATTTGTGATCAATGGCACTTCAATTAGCAGCAAATCAGTGTCCCGCAGTGGGGAGGGGGGAGCACAAACTATGCAGAGCAGTGTGTAAGCAGCAGGTGAATAGACGCGCACAGCATCTATACTCAGTGCAGAGAGAGCCTGGAGGCAGCCCAGCATAACGGAGAGTGCTGGGCATGCCCCCACAGTGACGAAAAAGGGAGTGACACAAGGCTCTGCCCTTTTTCCATAGGATCCACCCCTTTTCTGATTCCGACGCGCTTTCGGAATGCCAAAGGTCCCAAACCACTGACCACCAATGTTGGGACGTATGTAACTGCAGAATAAGGCTTCCAGGCGAAGTACTAATGAATATTGTGCAAAACTAAGAAATGTACTTTTCTACAGTTCAGTACATCGAACTGTTATCAAAAATGTAAAATTGTGTTATAAAGATCATTGTATTAGGTTGTATTATGTTCTAAATTTAATTGCCATTGTAATGTGTGCTTTTTGGTATAATACTAAACTAAATTAGTGCTATAAGCTGATAAACTTAAAAAATGCACATATTCCAAATGGTTTTCACAATTTTGACCACTGCTGTGTGTGTGTAGATATAGATGGATATATAGATATATCCACAGTTGCATAGATGCACTCTCCTTTTCACAACATGCAGGGTGCGTCCTTAATTGTCCCTTTTAGGAACTATCCACATCCTCCAAAACAAGGGCTCTCACTACTTTTCTCTAACGTCCTAGTGGATGCTGGGGACTCCGTAAGGACCATGGGGATAGACGGGCTCCGCAGGAGACATGGGCACTTTAAGAAAGAATTTAGGTTCTGGTGTGCACTGGCTCCTCCCTCTATGCCCCTCCTCCAGACCTCAGTTTGATACTGTGCCCAGACGAGCTGGGTGCTTTTCAGTGAGCTCTCCTGAGTTTGCTGTGAGAAAGTATTTTGTTAGGTTTTTTTATTTTCAGGGAGCTCTGCTG